>NC_142488.1:64676187-64977729 GCF_049115385.1 Moschus berezovskii | reverse complement strand
GGCCCTGACCCTTTCTTTGTGTTGACAGCTCCTGATGGAGATAAAGGACTTCAGCCTTCTAGCCCCTCTCTTTGGCCCAGGCCAGCCAGCTCCATTTCTCTGCCTATTGGTCACCTGGGGTGCATCTCCCTCTTGAACTAGAAGCCCAGAAGCGGGGAACTCACTAGAATGCTGTCTGTTTATGCATTTGCAAAATGCTTAATGTCCAAAATTCTTACTGTATTTAAAAAAAAGCGCGTTTAGTCTCTTTTATAAGCTTTTAGATGCTTTTAATTGTATGGGGCAATTCCTTGACTGAGGGTGGATATTCCTGTACCTCCATCCTTTACTCTCTTGGATCCTGGGGTCTTATAATGTCTCTTATGAAAACAGGGTTTTGCAATCTAAGCTGATCAGTCTCTAAGTAGGGTTCTGTGTGAGTTCATCTGTTCATCTGCCAGAGGTTATTTTGATTCATGATTGCAAACTTACCAGCATGCTCATGTACTTATCCATGCATGTGAAAATCTGAGGATGTTTTCATTTTGTGTCTAGGTTTGTGTATGTGAGCAAATAATAAACCTTCATTGTAAGGCACTGAAATCTAGGTGTTGCTTGTTACCACAGTGTAACCTAGAGTACCCTGAGTTTACCGTGTTCAATTCACTTTTCAAAGGGACAACCACTTTCCTCAATAAGTGGGGTTTCTTAACATGGCTCGATAAGGAAATGGTAGAGAAAAAAATGAGTAGGAGATTTACTCATTCAGCAAGTAAGTGCCTACACCCTGCCTGGCACTGACTGCTTCCAGTTGTCCAGAAGGCCACAAATTCAGATGTCTGCAGGATTGAGCAGATTATATAAATGAGTAGAGCAAGCCAGACGGGGTCTGGCCAATTGAGAGTGCATGCTCTACCTAAGGGGGCAGCTGTCACTTGGCTCTAGCCAATTGTTGCCATGCAGGAATGCAGACTCATTGTTGCCACATCTCTTGATTTTTAAAGATAAGACGAAACTCTAGATTTCTATGCAAAATATCTCAATTTTGAAATGTTGGCTCTGGTTTCCTCTGAACTCTTTAAATGGGCCAAACAAAACCTTCCAAGCAGGCCAACTTTGGCCAATAGAATGCTGGTTTGATTCTAGTCCAATATGTATTTTCCAGTGGGGAGAAACTAAAGCCAATCTGGACAAGATGACTCAAAGAGGGGAAATTAATTAGATCTGGGACCTATCTTGAAGGACCCAGGAGATACAAAGAAGAATCATTATCATTTGGTCAGTCTGTGTTCACTGAACACTAAGCTCTTATAACCTCACAGTAGTTCTGTAAGCTCAGCGTTATTATTACCTTTTTACACATCAGAAAATGTGCTCAAAGAGGAAAAGTAACTTACTCAAGTGCTTGAAGGGAAATTTTAAGGCAAAGGTGGTTGGGGGGGGGGGGGGGAACTCCTTGATTTGCCCTAAATTAGCTAATAAGTTTACTTTTCTTTTTTTTCACAAACTGTCCAGTGAGAGGTTCGAAACTTGAAGCGGCAGACACCCAGCTAGGAGGATCTTTCAAAAGCCATCCCTTTATTTTGTACTCAAAGTAACAGTCTGTGGTAATCAATCAAATCTTACTTTCACCTGTTTCTCAGTCCTCTGCTGATGCTCAAGATCCTGCCCACCCACCCTCACCATACCCCAACACATGTTGAGCTATACCTTAATAAAAAGTCTCTGAATGGCATAGTATAGGCATCTTAGGATATTGTTATAGATGTTAGACATCAAACATCTTTTGTGAACTATACTTTGGTCACTACTGCAGTTCATGCGTTTAAAATATCACTTTACGTAACAGTGTGAGTTAGCTCTTGACTCATATGTTGTATGACAGCATTGATTAGGTCTGAGGATATCCATCACACCAGAGCATCTGCAGAGTGGATTAGTCTCAACCAGTGCTACGCAGGTAAATGATTAACAACAGGCACTGGGGGAAGAAGGAGGGTTGCAAGAATCGCCCTGTGTTGTAGCATTTGCCAATTTCAAGCTACCAACGAGATGTCCTTTGATGCAGAGTTGGGAAGAGATGCATTTCCATCATTCAATTACAAGAAGTATACATAATCTCAAGAGCACAGATAATAGTAAAACGTCGGAAAGTAATTAGAAATCGATGACTTTTGATCATATATTATGTTCATTTTCAATATAATGCATATGTAGTGCATTTGTTACTCTATACATTTAGTTTTAATAACAGCTGTGTTTAACAGCTGGCTCACGAAATTCCTGACAATGTGATAGTCACCTCTTAACGTTCCAATAAGAGTCCTCTCCAGCACTCTACTGCTTTCAGCTCTTGCCCAGAAAGGCATCTCTTTCAAATTAGGTCACACTAACACTGCAGGGCTGCTGCCTCTGGTTTCTGACCAAGAACAGCCTAACGTGAGGGGAAAGTATTCGTTATTGATTTTTAAAAATAGAATGATCTGGAACAAATATTGAGCAAAATGAGTTGTCAGCATTGTTTATGAGCAAACATGCGTTGTCTGGTAAAGGCCAGAATAAGCAAGACTCGTGCAGGGATGGGGCAACTGGTGTTCCCTGGCCATGGGATCTGTATCTCTCATCAAGAGACAGACATTCACTACACTCCCTCGTCTTTCTCAGGTGAATGCTGCATAATCTACACAAACTTCTCCACCTTGCCTTTTTTTCACTTAAAAATACGTCCTTTGTCGTTGAGTACAGGCACCATGTTACACAGCGGATCTCCAGAACATACTCATCTTGTACAACTGTAATTTTATATTTGCTAAACAACTACTCTCCATAGCCCCCTTCTCCCATCCCCTGGAAACCACCATCCTATTGTCTGCTTCTGTACACTTGACTATTTTCGATGCTTCGTGTATTGTGGGCTTCCCAGGTGGCACAGTCTTAAAGAATCCACCTGCCAATGCAGGAGACACAAGAGACACATGTTCCATCGCTGGGTTGGGAAGATCCCCTGGAGAAGGGAATGGCAACCGACTCTGGTATTCTTGCCTGGAAAATCCTATGGACAGAGAAACCTGTCAGGCTACAGTCCAGGGGTTTGCAGAGTCGGACAAGACTGTGTGACTGAGCACTTCCGCAGGTTCTAGGGTTTAGTCTCCCTTGCTTTTGGTCTCTGCCCTGTTTGGTTGAGGCTGGTACAGTGGCCTGTTTAGGCTTTGTGTTGGGAAGGCCTTGTGCCTTCGTTCTGGTGGGAGAGGTGAGTTTTTTTCCCTCTTTTGGTCCGGGCTGTGTGAGTTGGTATGTTTTGGGATGTCTGTGGGAATCCTATCTGCTGATGACTGGTTTTGTGTTCTTGTCTTACTTGTTGTTTGGTTGAGGTATCCTGTGCTGGGTGCTGCCAACTATTGGGTAGTGCCAGGTCTTCAATACTGTTGGAGTCTTTCTTGGGAATTCTTCTTAATTGGTTCCTTCTTGTAGTTTCTATTTTTATTGCTATTTTCATTTTGTTCAGGCATCCTTTCCATGATTATTGTTTAGTTGTCTGTGTGTGTTTTCTTTTAGCTCTTTGAGTATCTCTATGCCAGTCAGTTAAAATTCTTTCTTTGACAGCTTGTAGATATGAGTTTCATTAGGGTTGTTTTCTGGAGTTTTATTTTATTCCTTTGATTGGTCCATGTTTGTCTTTTCCTTTGTATGTCTTGTAACCTTTTGCTGGAATTCGGGCATTTTGGAAAAACAACCACCTCTCCCAGCCTTTACATACTTTCTTTGTTCATGGGAAGGCCATTGCCAATCAGCCCAGCTAGAGGTTCTAGGATCTTCCAAACCTTTTCGCATCTCCTGCTCCCCCTGGAGTTTGCCTGTGGAGTTGTAGCTCTAATGTGCTACTGGCCTCTGTTTTCAGCAACTTCCAAATTCTATTAATAGCACCAGTCCCCTCTGTGCTCTGCTTCAGGCAAGACAGGAATCAGTCCCTCAGGAAGCCCCTGAACAAGCCATACCTTTGGCACAAGTCTGCTTTTTTTGTTTCCTCCCCATACTGAGGCCCCCATATGGGGCATTTCCTTCTGGTTACTCCATGCCATGCAGCATAATGGAAGGAAGTCAAGCAGGTCACCAAACACAGTGAATATTCCTACTGCTTTCTATGGTTTACAATGTCCTGAGTGCTATAGCTTCTGAACTAGTGTCTAGCATTCTATTTCATACATACATTGTTGGTAACTCATATCTCTGTCGGAGGGAGGAGAGCCAGGAGTTTCCCACCCTGCCATCTTCATGAAGTCACTCCCAAGACACACTTTTTAAACAGGTGATGTTTGCATAACAGCATCTCTTTTTTTTTAATCAACCAAAAAAATTTTTTTCCACACATCCTCCCATTTACTTTATTTTATTTTTTTTACTTTAAAATATTGTATTGGTTTTGCCATACAATGACATGAATCAACCCCAGGTGTACATGTGTTCCCCATCTTGAACCCCTCTCCCACCTCCCTCCCTATATCATCCCTCTGAGTCATCCCAGTGCACCAGCCCTGAGCATCCTGTTCAGTTCAAGTCAGTCACTCAGTCGTGTCCGACTCTTTGCGACCCCATGAATCACAGCACGCCAGGCCTCCCTGTCCATCACCAACTCCTAGAGTTCACTCAAACTCATGTCCATCGAGTCGGTGATGCCATCCAGCCATCTCATTCTCTGTTGTCCCCTTCTCCTCCCGTCCCCAATCCTTCCCAGCATCCTGTATCATGCATCAAACCTGGACTGGCGATTCATTCTTCCACTGTATATGGAGATACATTCCAAATGGAACAGAATTTAGAACATAAAATTCGAAATTATTTCAGTACTACCAAAAATATCATCTATACATTAAGAATGAGGAAAATCCACCTATGGATGAAAATCCAGAAGAAATATGGATAAATTTCGCTGTCTAAGCATTAACTACTTCTTCATGGCGAAATTTCCCTAAAGATACCATAAACTCAGCAAAAAAAAAAAAATGCATAACAACTGTGAAAAATATTTTCCACTTCTATCAGAGACAAAAAGGGCAAGATTGCAGCATAACACTAAGATATAAAGAGGGCTTCCCAAGTGGTGCTAGTGGTAATGAACTCACCTGCTAATGCAGGAGACATAAGAGATGTGCGTTTGATCTCTTGGTCAGGAAGATCCCCTGGAGGAGGACATGGCAACCCACTGCAGTATTCTTGCATAGAGAATCCCACAGACAGGAGAACCTGGCAGGCTACACCATAGAGTTGCAAACTTTTTTGAAAAGAAGAAAAAGTAAAAAACCCTATAGAAATTGGGCCCCAAATGACAATTAACAGTACAGAAGGAAGACAAAAACAGGAGTGGGTTTTAAACATACAAAAAGGACATGCAACCTTGTCACATTAAGGGACAGGTAAGTTAAAACATACACTGATATACCATTTATCTGCTATCTGATTGGCAAAATTGAAAACTCTGGCAACAGTACTGATGAAACTGGGGAAAATTGGCACTCATATACTGATGAAGAAAAGGCAACAGGTATAGCATTTCTGAAGGAGAATTTGGCAGTAATAAGCAAGATTATATGTGCTTTCTTTACACCCTTTCTTCAGCAATAGTATATCTCAGGATCAAACTCAAAGACACACGGATAAAAACTGTATAAGATGATGTAACTAGTCTATTCACTGTAGATATATTTGTAACAGTAAGAGTGCATACATGCTCAGTCACACAGTCTTGTCTGACTCTGCAAACCCCTGGACTGTAGCCTGACAGGTTTCTCTGTCCATAGGATTTTCCAGGCAAGAATACCAGAGTCGGTTGCCATTCCCTTCTCCAGGGGATCTTCCCAACCCAGCGATGGAACATGTGTCTCTTGTGTCTCCTGCATTGGCAGGTGGATTCTTTAAGACTGTGCCACCTGGGAAGCCCACAATACACGAAGCATCGAAAATAGTCAAGTGTACAGAAGCAGACAATAGGATGGTGGTTTCCAGGGGATGGGAGAAGGGGGCTATGGAGAGTAGTTGTTTAGCAAATATAAAATTACAGTTGTACAAGATGAGTATGTTCTGGAGATCCGCTGTGTAACATGGTGCCTGTACTCAACGACAAAGGACGTATTTTTAAGTGAAAAAAAGGCAAGGTGGAGAAGTTTGTGTAGATTATGCAGCATTCACCTGAGAAAGACGAGGGAGTGTAGTGAATGTCTGTCTCTTGATGAGAGATACAGATCCCATGGCCAGGGAACACCAGTTGCCCCATCCCTGCACGAGTCTTGCTTATTCTGGCCTTTACCAGACAACGCATGTTTGCTCATAAACAATGCTGACAACTCATTTTGCTCAATATTTGTTCCAGATCATTCTATTTTTAAAAATCAATAACGAATACTTTCCCCTCACGTTAGGCTGTTCTTGGTCAGAAACCAGAGGCAGCAGCCCTGCAGTGTTAGTGTGACCTAATTTGAAAGAGATGCCTTTCTGGGCAAGAGCTGAAAGCAGTAGAGTGCTGGAGAGGACTCTTATTGGAACGTTAAGAGGTGACTATCACATTGTCAGGAATTTCGTGAGCCAGCTGTTAAACACAGCTGTTATTAAAACTAAATGTATAGAGTAACAAATGCACTACATATGCATTATATTGAAAATGAACATAATATATGATCAAAAGTCATCGATTTCTAATTACTTTCCGACGTTTTACTATTATCTGTGCTCTTGAGATTATGTATACTTCTTGTAATTGAATGATGGAAATGCATCTCTTCCCAACTCTGCATCAAAGGACATCTCGTTGGTAGCTTGAAATTGGCAAATGCTACAACACAGGGCGATTCTTGCAACCCTCCTTCTTCCCCCAGTGCCTGTTGTTAATCATTTACCTGCGTAGCACTGGTTGAGACTAATCCACTCTGCAGATGCTCTGGTGTGATGGATATCCTCAGACCTAATCAATGCTGTCATACAACATATGAGTCAAGAGCTAACTCACACTGTTACGTAAAGTGATATTTTAAACGCATGAACTGCAGTAGTGACCAAAGTATAGTTCACAAAAGATGTTTGATGTCTAACATCTATAACAATATCCTAAGATGCCTATACTATGCCATTCAGAGACTTTTTATTAAGGTATAGCTCAACATGTGTTGGGGTATGGTGAGGGTGGGTGGGCAGGATCTTGAGCATCAGCAGAGGACTGAGAAACAGGTGAAAGTAAGATTTGATTGATTACCACAGACTGTTACTTTGAGTACAAAATAAAGGGATGGCTTTTGAAAGATCCTCCTAGCTGGGTGTCTGCCGCTTCAAGTTTCGAACCTCTCACTGGACAGTTTGTGAAAAAAAAGAAAAGTAAACTTATTAGCTAATTTAGGGCAAATCAAGGAGTTCCCCCCCCCCCCAACCACCTTTGCCTTAAAATTTCCCTTCAAGCACTTGAGTAAGTTACTTTTCCTCTTTGAGCACATTTTCTGATGTGTAAAAAGGTAATAATAACGCTGAGCTTACAGAACTACTGTGAGGTTATAAGAGCTTAGTGTTCAGTGAACACAGACTGACCAAATGATAATGATTCTTCTTTGTATCTCCTGGGTCCTTCAAGATAGGTCCCAGATCTAATTAATTTCCCCTCTTTGAGTCATCTTGTCCAGATTGGCTTTAGTTTCTCCCCACTGGAAAATACATATTGGACTAGAATCAAACCAGCATTCTATTGGCCAAAGTTGGCCTGCTTGGAAGGTTTTGTTTGGCCCATTTAAAGAGTTCAGAGGAAACCAGAGCCAACATTTCAAAATTGAGATATTTTGCATAGAAATCTAGAGTTTCGTCTTATCTTTAAAAATCAAGAGATGTGGCAACAATGAGTCTGCATTCCTGCATGGCAACAATTGGCTAGAGCCAAGTGACAGCTGCCCCCTTAGGTAGAGCATGCACTCTCAATTGGCCAGACCCCGTCTGGCTTGCTCTACTCATTTATATAATCTGCTCAATCCTGCAGACATCTGAATTTGTGGCCTTCTGGACAACTGGAAGCAGTCAGTGCCAGGCAGGGTGTAGGCACTTACTTGCTGAATGAGTAAATCTCCTACTCATTTTTTTCTCTACCATTTCCTTATCGAGCCATGTTAAGAAACCCCACTTATTGAGGAAAGTGGTTGTCCCTTTGAAAAGTGAATTGAACACGGTAAACTCAGGGTACTCTAGGTTACACTGTGGTAACAAGCAACACCTAGATTTCAGTGCCTTACAATGAAGGTTTATTATTTGCTCACATACACAAACCTAGACACAAAATGAAAACATCCTCAGATTTTCACATGCATGGATAAGTACATGAGCATGCTGGTAAGTTTGCAATCATGAATCAAAATAACCTCTGGCAGATGAACAGATGAACTCACACAGAACCCTACTTAGAGACTGATCAGCTTAGATTGCAAAACCCTGTTTTCATAAGAGACATTATAAGACCCCAGGATCCAAGAGAGTAAAGGATGGAGGTACAGGAATATCCACCCTCAGTCAAGGAATTGCCCCATACAATTAAAAGCATCTAAAAGCTTATAAAAGAGACTAAACGCGCTTTTTTTTAAATACAGTAAGAATTTTGGACATTAAGCATTTTGCAAATGCATAAACAGACAGCATTCTAGTGAGTTCCCCGCTTCTGGGCTTCTAGTTCAAGAGGGAGATGCACCCCAGGTGACCAATAGGCAGAGAAATGGAGCTGGCTGGCCTGGGCCAAAGAGAGGGGCTAGAAGGCTGAAGTCCTTTATCTCCATCAGGAGCTGTCAACACAAAAGAAAGGGTCAGGGCCAGGTCACATCCATTTGTCCTCCCAGCTCTCCCCTCTTTTTGTTCCACCCAGTCAAAGCTGTGTCACCTTGGACTATACTGCACAGAACTCTTCCTTGACTTGCCCATCTCACTTTGCTTCCTCCAATCCCTCCATCACAGCAACCACATTTCTTTTTGTCAAGCCCAGGGTCTCCAAACATGTTCCTCTCCAGTTCAGACGTTCCTTGGTCCCTCATCACCCACAGTTGCTGGCCAAACCTCTTAAGCCTGGCAAGCAGACCTCCGTGACTGGTAGCCTCTCCCCGCTCATCTCTTCCATCGTGTTCTAGCAGTTCCTCCAGGGTTTCCTGCTTCACTCACACTCCATTTTGATCTGGTAGTGCCCAGCCTTCCCCCTCAGCCTTCCCAGGTGTCTAGCTCTCCTCTGTCCTTCTTCTCCAGGCTCATCATTGAGATTCAGCCCCAAAACATGACTTGTGGAGGCATCCAGGCTCCACATCAAGACTGGAAGCTCCCTGAAGGCAGGAACTAGATCTCCTTCTCTACTAGACACTTAGCACCTATACGTGTCCTCCCCAGATCACAGCAGACTGCAGGAATCTGGGTAGAAAGCTCTGGACTGGGAGTCAGGAGACCTGATTCTTCCACCTGATATGCTGCATGCCCTTGGTAAGTCCCTGCCATTCTCAGGGACTCAGTTTCCTTATTTCTTGACATCAGGGCAGTGAACATTTGCTTTTGAGCTCAATGCTCAATAAACGCTCAGTGATTCTCTGAACAACCATCTACTGCCACTTCGAGAGTCCGACTGAGGAGCTTGGCAGCCTGGGTCCAAAGAAGTTCAACCCCCCTGCCTCCCTCCAACTCTGACTTCCCAGTTAGGCCCTGCTTCCCACAACAGCCTCCCATTTCCCAACTGTCCCCAACCCCTTGTTCTCCTTTCAAAGACCAGGCTACCTGGAGCAACGCAGGGCTGGAGCAGAGAGATGGAGCCAGGAGGGGCCTAGGAAGATTCTCTCAGAGTCAGCAGAGCCTCGGCTGCTTCCAGTTTTCGCTGCCACTCTGAGGAGGCAGAAACCGAGGCCTGGTTGGAAGCCTCGGGAGCCTGAAAACAAAGGATGTGAGAGAATGGGAGCTGGGAACCCACACTCCCACCATGCCCCTTCAGTCCCCAGCTACCCTGAGGCCTTCTGTTCCTCTCCTTCTCTAAGCTTGGCCCCTGCCAGGGTTCTGGACCCCACAATCTCCCCAGAATCTGTGGCTGCAGTAGAAGGGGGTTAAGGGTGGCATGGGGCTGGAGGATCAGAGTTGAGTGTCTAGGAATAAGGAAAGGAGGGACCAGGGGATTTATCCCTTTGGCAGGCACATACCACCAGTGGGGAGGGGTCCAAGATTTTACAGTATCTGCATGTGGGAGTCTGAATGGCCATTAGGTGTGGTGGCTTAGACAAGTCCCTTCCCCTGCCTGGCCTGTCTTCTTTTCCATTTTTTTTTTCCTATATCTTTCCTGAGACACTAATTCCTCTCAGCTTTTTTAAAAATCCTGGAGCAACAGTAAAGATTATGGGAAATCAGAGGTGTCTGCATTTTGATCTGCAAGGCACCTGGAGAGACATGATTACTGTTCCTGTCCAGGGACTGGTTCTTGCCCCTATATTCCCCAATCCCCAAGGGGCTTGAAGGGCCAGCTTGACTCATCTCCAGGACACTTTCTCTGATGGTTATTAGACTCTGGCCTGGGCAAGATGGTGTCCCTCACCATTATGGCTCCCCTTCTCAGCAGAAGCGTCTATCCCATCCGTTTGCTTCATGTGGAATAACAGTCTCCAGTTGTCAAAGGTCTGTGATGTGGCAGGCCTTGTGCTAGTCCTCTTTTCAATGCTATGTTGTTGTTGTTCAGTTGCTAAATCATGTCTGACTCTTTGTGACCCCATGGACTGCAGCATGGCAGGCTTCCCTGTCCTTCACTATCTCCCCGAGTTTGCTCAAACTTATGTCCACTGAGTCGGTGATGCCATCCAACCATCTCACCCTCTGTCACCCCCTTCTGCTGCCCTCAATCTTTCCCAGCATCAGGGTCTTTTCCAATGAGTCGGCAGTTCTCTATAGGTGTAGAATATTATCCCCTCTCAGTACACTGATAGGAAATAGAGGCTCGGATCTGTAAAGCCACTTGTCCAAAGTCTCACAAATTGGAAATGGCAAAGCTGGGAGAGCCCTGTCGTTGCCCCTAAGTCTGAGATGCCTGCTCCTCCTCCCCTTCCTCCACCTCACCCCCCGCCCCCAGTTGCCCTGTACTGCCTCCATCTCCTCCTTCTAGCTCCAGAGCCTTAAGCAGAAGGTTTGGACACTCAGTGACACAATATACAAGTAGCTCCATGGTCTTTCTCACTCTACTCACCTGCTGGGCAGGGCAGGGGATCTGTGTGACTTCCTCGAAAGAGAAATTGTTAGTTGCTTCTTCAAGGGTGCTGGAGTCCAGGACGGAGACAAAGATTCCAAGACCTGACCGAGCAGCAGGGCGCCTTGGAAGATTGTCTGCGGGAACAGAGAGCACAGGTTGGAGTCAGGAACCAAGCCAGCCATGGAGAGGAGATGTGGGCATGTTTTGGGACAAGGATAGGAGCCCAGAATGCCAGAGCTGAGAAGACCTTCAAGACCACCTAGTCCTCTTCTTCATTTTTGGACTGAGGACTATGAGACCCATAGAGAAGTAGTTTTCCCCCAGGGTCATATGGCAAGTTGTGGTAGGGTTAGAGATGGTACCCAGGTCTTCAGGACACAGGAAGGGCTCTGAGCAGTGGCTGAGGTCAGAGCTTCCCACACTGGCCCCAGACTCCTCCTTGGGGATTGCACAGGGGTGAGCCTCGATCTGAGGTGTGATGTTCTTCCCAACTGTGAGACACTGGGGACAGCTTAGGTGAGCCTTACCCCCTGATCCCATCCCACTCTACCTCACCCCCAACCTGTCCCAGTCTAGACCCTTTTTGATTTCCCAGATCTCTCCTTCCCACCAACACTTGGTAGATAATACTGATGGCATTTTTATAGTTGCGGAAGCTAAGGCCTGAAGAGTAACTTTCCCAAGGAGTAAAGCCACATAGAAACTGGGTGGTAGGACTGGTGACAGAACTACTCATGCTCCCTACACCCAAAACTCCAACTCCCTCCCTGGCCAGAGACACTCACTGGGGACTCTTGCTTGAGGGCCCAACTTCTTGGCACGGCCGTGACCTCTGGAAGAGGTGGTCCCACTCCTTTTCCGTCCTCGGGTCGGGCGCCTCTTTGGGTATGGCTCCTGCTCCACCTTCAAATCACGTTCAGCAGGCGAGACGCTGTAGTGTTCCCTAGAGCGGGAAGATTGCAGGTCTAAGGTCAGTCACCTTTAGAGGAGGCCTACTCCCCTCCCCTTGTCAGATGCCATACTCATGAGAAGAGAACACACTTGTGACACTCGCAGGCCTGGAAGAGGCAGAGGTGCTCCTGGTCCTTGATTTGGTCAGTGATGCCATGGTTGTGGCAGCGGGCGCAGAGACGTACAGATCTTCTGGGGCCAAGTTCAATCCCCTTTGGGGCCCCGGTCTCAAGTTCAGTGGTGGAGTTGGGGAGGCAGCAGGGCATAGCAGGCATTTCATTGGGATCCATGGTTCTAGGGCAAGGAGTGGAGGTCAGGGTGGCCACATGATCCCCTATCCCCTACGTACTTCCTCTGCCCCTGGAAAACCCCATCTGAGGTGGCTGGATTCTTCTCTATCCAGCTAACTGCTGAAATGAGATTGCACCCTCCCTTCTTACTCATGTAGCCTCCTTCCCAGGAAGCCCCACTCACACACAGGCCAGTTCCAAGAAACTCTGGGCATGGGTCCTGTATACTTCCAATCCAATTATTACTCCCCCTGCTTACCTTCACTTCACTTGGACCCCTGACCCCTTCAGGCATACACATGCACTCTCGTGCCTCCTTCAACAATTACTACTTCCCTTTCTCATGTTTATCATCCTGTACTCTGCTATGCCCAACTATTATTCCCGGCATCCCTTTCCACAATTGTCTTCCTCACCTCTGGCATCCATCCACTCCCTACTCATGATTCTTATGTCCTGCACTCAATTCTATTATTGGTCTCATGTATGCCCTACATTCAATTTTCCTCTCATCTTCCATTCCAATTTTTTTCTTGCACCCTATCAAAATCATAATTATTTTCTTGCTCCCTCTTTAAACTGACACCCTGAAATCATATCATATCATGAAATCCTATACTCCTGCTGCATCTCAAGCCCTTCTTTGAATGATTACTTTCATTCATCCCCTCATCCATTTACCAAGTAGATGTTTGTTGAGGCCCCTATTGAACGCCAGACCCTGATCTAGTCAACAGCCAACTCCTCACTGCACTAATTGTTCTCTTGCAGCAGCACACCCTCTCTGCTTTCATGCAAACCCATGCATTCCCTCCACAGCCTCCCAACAATCTTCCATGCTCCTCTCCAACAACTTCAACAAGTACGCTTGAGCACAGCTTCCCCTCCTCCCAAACCCAGAGTTCACCACTTCCCTCCTCTCAGGTTACCCAACCCATTCCCTGTCACCCCTACCTCAGAATCATGAGGTGGGCGGGGGTGGGGGTGGGGGGACATAAGCCCTGCCCCAGCGGCCAGAGGCCAGGGGTCAGGAGTCTGGAGCAAGCGATCACCCCACAGGACTTCAGCCAAGGAGGGGTGGGGTGTGGGATGTGGAGTGGGGGGCGGGGTGGGGCGTGGAGTGGGGGGAAGGGTAGGTTGTGGATTTGGGGGAGGGGTAGAGTGTGGACTGGGGGCGGGGTGGGGCGTGGAGTGGGGGGCGGGGTGGGGCATTCAGTCGGGGGCGGGGTGGTGCATGGAGTGGGGGGAAGGGTAGGTCGTGGAGTTGGGGGAGGGGTAGAGTGTGGAGTGGGGGGCAGGGTGGGGCATGGAGTGGGGGAGGGGTGGGGCGTGGAGTGGGGGAAGGGTGGGGAGTGGATTTGGGGGAGGGATAGAGTGTGGAGTGTTGGGCGGGGTGGGGCATTCAGTCGGGTGTGTGGAGTGGGGGAGGCGTAGGGTGCGGAGTGAGGACGGGGTGGGGCGTGGAGTGGTGTCGGGTGGGACGTGGAGTGGGGGGCGGGGTGGGGTGCAGAGTGGGGGGAAGGGTGGGGCGTGGAGTAGGGGGCCGGGTGGGGCATGGAGTGGGGGGCAGGGTGGCGCGAGGTGGGATAGGAGGTACCCTGCGGAGGCGGAGGAGAGAAGAAGGGATTGAGGATCCAGAGCGGGAGGGAGGCAGGAAAGAAGAGGTGCGAAGAATGAGGGTCCCGTTCCTGATGCCAGTCTACAGTTACCCCAGCCTCCAGCAGGTCAGGATCAATCTATCGGGACAGGAAGCGCGACGGAAGACCCAGCCCGCCGTCCCTTTCCCGCCCTTCCTTCAAAAGCCAATGACCTTCCAGCTCTGCTTTTCACTTCCTCCCCCTGTGGTCAGTGACCAATGAGCTTCAGGTTCGTCTGAAGATCACGACAAAAGCCCCGCCGCTCTCTTCACCTCCCGTGCACGTCTCCTCCTGCTGGGTGGCTTTACTCAGCCTGCCATTCGACTCCAGAAATGAAGTGGAGCTTTGTGCTCCCCAAACCTTGTTTCGCAAGCTCTTTGCTTTTTGGATGTGAAATACTGTGTGCTAAGTTGCTTCAGTCGTGTCCGACTCTTTTGCGAGCCTACCTCTTTTATAGCCCACCAGGCTCCTCTGTCCATGAGATTCTCCAGGCGAGAATACTGGAGTGGGTTTCCATTTCCTTCTCCATGGGATCTTCCTGATCCAGGGATCCAACCTATGTCTCTTAAGTCTCCTGTGTTGACAGGAGGCCCTGTGAAATACTGTATATGCAAGCATTTTAAACAGGCATATGCCTTGGTATTCTGTAAATTACTTTTACAAAATTCAGCCTGTGTTTTTAAGATCCCTCCGTATTCTTATGTCTGCTGCTGCTGCTGCTAAATCACTTCAGTAGTGTCCGACTCTGTGTGACCCCATAGACGGAAGCCCACCAGGCTTCCCCATCCCTGGGATTCTCGAGGCAAGAACACTGGAGTGGGTTGCCATTTCCTTCTCCAATGTGTGAAAGTGAAAAGTGAAAGTGAAGTCGCTCAGTCGTGTCCGACCCTTAGCGACCCCACGGACTGCAGCCCACCAGGCTCCTCCATCCATGGGGTTTTCCAGGCAATAGTACTGGAGTGGCTTGCCATTGCCTTATCCGATTCTTATGTCAGGGATTCTCAACTCGAAATCCGATTTTGCAGCCCCAGGGAACAGTTGGCAGTGTGTGGAGTAGTCATTTTGGTCTTCATTCGTGTCTCTGAATTCCCTGTTCTGTTCCACAGATAAGTCGATCTATTCCTGTGCCAGTACTACACTCTCTTAATTTTTATCTGTTAGTGAGACATCTTGATCTCTGGTGGGACAAGTCCTCACACCTTATTCATCATTTCCAGCCATATCTTTGCTATTCTTTGCCTTTTGTCCTTCCTAAACTCAAAAATGTAAATGTCAGAATCAGCATGTCATGTTCCCTGAAAACTCATTTGCGGTAGATTTGGATTAAATTTTCATTGAACCTGTGGATCACTTAAGGGAGAATTGACTATCTTTATGATAGTCAGCCTTCCTAGTCACCAACATGGAATGGCTCTCTATTTTTGTGGGTCTTCTTTAACGTTGGAATCCTTCAGCTTAGTGTTTATCTTTTTTACGTTCAGATTTTGTACATCCTTTTTGTATTTATCCCAAGATACTCCCTGGTGGCTCAGACAGTAAAGAATCTGCCTGCAATGCAGGAGACCCAGGTTAAATCCCTGGGTCGGGAAGATCTCCTGGAGAAGGAAAGGGCAAACCACTGCAATATTCTTGCCTGGAGAATCCCAAGGACAGAGAAGCCTGGTGGGCTACAGTCCATGGGGTCGCAAAGAGTCAGACATGATCTTTCAAGACACTTTCAAGATACTGTGGAATCTTGTTGCTCTGATGCTTGATATCTGTTCAAAATGACATTTTCTATCTCTATCTAATTTATAGAAATCCATTTGACTTTTAAAAAAGTATATTGATCTTAAAGTCAGCCACCATGCTAAACTCTGTGACATTTTCTCATGTGTCTACAGGTGGTCTGCAGTTTTCTGTGAATCTGTGAGTAACAGAAATAAGATAATCAGTTTACAAGTTTCTTGCTGGCTGGCTAGGACATCCACTACAAGGTCAAATGGAGATGGCAAAATTGGGCATCTTTGGGTTGTTCCTAGTATTAAACAGAACGTTGCCAACATTTCCATATTAAAAGGGGCTGTCTGTGTTTGTTTCATTGTTTGCTTTCTTTCTTTCTTTCTCCTTTTTTTTTTTTTTTCGGTCTTTCCTCCCTTTCTCCTTTATTTTTTTCCTTCTCACTTTTGTTTCTTTTTTCTTCCTCTCTCTCTCTCTCCCTCCTCTCTCTCTTTTTCTTTCCTTCTTTCCCTTTATCAGGTTAAGGAGCATCCCTTATATTTCTAGTTCAATAAGTTTGTCTTAAAAAGCATGAATAGATAATTGGATTTTAATTTTGGAGCCTCTATTGAAATGCTCAGGACTCTATTCATTTGGATCTGTCACTATAATGAGGGTTATTTAGATTTCTTTCAAAATTTTTAGTGAAGTATATCTTACAATCATAAAAGAATCAAAATCATACGTGTGCATCTTAGTGAGTTTTCAAAAATTAAACATACGCATTCAGTTAGCACCTGGAGCAAGCAGCAGAATATATTAGCAACACCCAAACCTCTCTCGTGCCCTCTTCCACCAGATTTGCTCTCCTAGGATGGACGTAGCTATACATCACAGAGTATCATCTTTTGTGTACACTGGTGGGTTCAGTTTGCTAAAGTTTTGCCTAGGATTTGCCTGTCTTCTGTTCATGAGCAAGACTGACTTGATGTTTCTCTCCTCATAGCACAATTGCTGGTTCCAGGGTCAAGGTTTTCTAGTCTCATAGACTAAGTTGAGGGACTTAGTTGCCCTCTTTGCTATCCTCTGGCAGTGTTCATGCAAGATTAGTATTATCTGTCTTGAGACTTTTCATTAAAACTTGACCACTAAACTAGGTTGACCACTAAGCTAGGATGCCTGTTCTGTTTACTTAAAAAAATTTTATACTGTGATGGGGAGAGGGGAGGAAAGGGTAGATGTATGGAAAGTGTAACATGGAAACTTACATTATCATACGTAAAATAGAGAGCCAACGGGAATTTGTTGTATGGCTCAGGACACTCAAACAGGGGCTCTGTATCAACCTAGAGGGGTGGGATGGGGAGGGAGATAGAAGGGAGTTTCAAAAGGGAGGGGATATATGTATACCTATGGCTGATTCATGTTGACAGAAAACAGCAAAATTCTATAAAGCAATTATCCCTCAATAAAAAAATAAGTTAATTTAAAAAATTATACTGTGGATTATTTCAAACATTTGCAAATAGAGCTTGTATACAAATTTTCAATCTCCAAGTTCATGACAGTAGAGTTGTGGTCCTGGAATGTGAGCTTGCGGCAGAATCACACAGAGAGCTTGTTAGAGCACAGATTGCTGAGCTCCACATCTATAGTCTCAGATTAAAAGTTCTGGAGTGGGACCCAGAGTTTGCTTTTCTGACAAGTTCCCTGGTGATGCAGATGCTGTTGGAAGGGAACCACACTTTGAGAACCATTGTACACGAGAGAGGAGTGAAGGAACCTCTGATTATCCCATCACCCAACTGCAACCAGCAACAACTTATAGCCAAACTCGATTTGCATATATCTTCTCCCCTACCCCTCTCCCAGACTATTTTCAAGAAAACATCAGAAATTTTCTTATTTTATTGGGAAATATTTCAATGCATAACTCTAAAATATGAGCAATCCATTTTCCTCAGCTTTTTATTTTGAAAATGCATAAAGAGCAAGCATTCTTTTACCTAGATTCCTACTATCCCATTGCTTTCTCGCTCTCCTTTTCTTCTTCTTTTTTGCTTAACCACGTAACAGTTCTGAACACTTCATCCAATTACTTCAGAATTTGTCTCCGAAGAACTAGGATACTCTCCCGTCTGACCACAGTACTGTTATCATGTCGAAGGAATTTAGCAATGAGGTGATAGTGTTATCTAAGTCCATATAGAGTCCATAGTCAAATTTCCCCAATTGTCCCAATAATATCCTTTTGAGGATCCACAGTTCAATCAAGTATCACACACTGCATTCAGTTGTCACGTCCCTTTAGTATCCTGCGGTCCCAAAGAGTCCCTCAACTTAAATCTTCCACAGCAGTGACATTTTCATGTCATGGGGCCTAGGCTCGTTTGCTTGTAAAGTGTCCACAGTATGCGTCTGTCTGATATTTTCCTCTTGTTTAGATTTATAGCTTCAGATTTAATATTCTTGGCAAGGATATTAAATAGGTCGTGAGCCGCACATCTGTAGGCCCCCAAGTTCAGTTTGTCTAGCTGTCATTGCTACAGTTGGCATTACTGAGTTTGATCACTTATTTAAGGTGTTGTTGTAGAGATCATTTCATGGTAAAGGTACCTTTTTGATTTTATAAGCGTCTGTGGCATGATATTTTGATACCATGTGGGTAGTCTGTTCTCCAAAAACATTCTCACCTCTTGGCCTTAGCTTTTATTCAGGGCTCTGGGTCTGGTTTGATTATTGCTTTGGTGGTCGGAAACATGGCGATTCTCTATTTCTGTTTTCTAGAAATACCTTTCTATTTTTAATTAGTGGGCATGTTGCTGTAAAGTTGAGCACCTCAGCCTTCCAACCCCTTCCACTGTTGTTGTTGCTGCGGTGGCTGTGTTTGCAACAACAGATAAAGAGGAAAAGCTATTTATTTGCTGTGTTCAAAGAAATATGAAGAAAACAAAGTGAACAAGATGAAGAGAAATGTAAGCAAATATAAGACAAATTCAAAAAGAATTTCCTCTAACAGTCCAAAGAGAATGACAAAATCTGTTGCCCGAAATCAGAAGTAACTGTTCAGCAGCAACTAGAAACAGTTTTTAACAATTATTAAGAGAACCTGGGTTATAAATTTGGCCAGCTATAAAGTAGCTTGGATCTTGGGCACACACACACACATATGCACTCACTCTCTCTCTCACACACAGACATTTTAAATGGAGATATAGTAAAAAAAATAAATGAATAAGTAAATAGGGCTTCCCCAATGGCTCAGCAGGTAAACAATCCACCTGCAATGCAGGAGACACAGGAGACACGAGTTCAATCCCTGGGTTGGGAAGAGCCCGTGGAGAAGGAAATGGCAACCACTCCAGTATTCTTGCCTGAAAAATCCCATGGACAGAGGAGCCCAGCGGGCTATACAGTCCAATGCGTCACAGAGAGTCAGACACGGCTGAGTGACTAAGCACAGCACATAGAAAAAAATAAAAATAAATACATTATCATTACAGTTACAGAATGTATGTTAGAGAATTGCAGGACCATATACATCATTTTTCGAAAAGCCTAAGATCTGCAACTAAGCCCATATAATACAGGACCTTTCCAACAATATGAAAGAGCGATTGATTCAAACCTTGAAAAAATTTCAAATACCTTCTTCTCACGATTCATGCTGCATGAAACCTTGGCCGATTAATATTTTAGGTACATTTTTTTCTCCAAGGACTTTGCAATCTGCAAAGATATGATTATTGCCTAAAAATTTTGAACTTGTGGAGTAGATATCAGGGAATCATTTCTATCACTTAGAAAAGAATTGGAGCTAATTACAAAAAAAATGTTATCCCAAAATAGTTTCTGTATGAAGGACATCAATCCAGCTGTTATGACGGAAATTTACTTTACAATATTGTGACGGGTTTTGCCATACATCAATATGAATCGGCCATAGGTGCGTCCCCTCCATTCTGAACACCCTTCCCACCTCTGTCCCCTGCTCCCCCCACATCCCTCTAGGTTGTCACAGAACAGTGGCTTTGGGTGCATGCATCCTGTTTCATGCATCAAACTTGCACTGGTTTATCTATTTTACACGTGGTTTCTAAAATAGACTATTTCACAAACATAGTCACTGAAGTCATTCAGTAAATGCAGTGAATCACTGCGGGTTTCTTTTGTCAGACTCGCTGGAGGTTTGTAAGTTTCATTGATCTTTTCAAAGAGCGAGATTTTTGTTTCATTGATTTTCTCTGTTGTTTTTCTCTTTTCAATTTCATTGATTACTGGGGTCATCTTCTGTATCCCCTTCCTTCTGTTTGCTTTGGATTTATTTTGCTTCTTCTAGTTTTGTGAGGCGAGAACTTAGATTATTGACTTGGTGCATTTCCCTTTCCATAATGTAAGCCTTTTCAGGTGTAAATTTCCCTTCCAGCAATGCTTTGGCTTCATCCCACAAATTTGGGTATGGTTTGTAATCATCTCCATTCAGTTCAAGCCATTTCTTAACGTGCCGGAAAACTTTTCTTTAGCCCATGGATTGAGCGGCCTCCTTACTACTGAGTGGTGGTGAAAGTACTGAAATCATCCCAGCAGGGATGGGGGGGATTGCCATCTTACTGCCAAGTGGAGGTATAATTCCAGAATCTCCATGTGTTTGATTTCCACTGATGTGGTGAAGAGGGGAAGGTGGCTGCTGTTTCCACCAGTAAAACATGGAATTCTAGATTCCCTGCTAGACCTTCGCTGGCTTGGTGGGAGCAGGGCGGGGGGTGAGCAGGCCACAATCCTTATTTGTTTTATTTTTCCTTTCCATATTGCTTGGCTGGAGTAGAGTGGTCATGCACAAAACCTTTTCTGTCTTGTCATTCTCGATCCTTAACATTAGAGAGAGCAGACTTTTCTTTCTGTCTCAGCTGGGTTTCATTGCTGCTGCTGCTGCTGTTGTTGTCACTGTTGTTTTGTCTCCACCTGTCGGCATTTCTCTCAGTAGCTGGCTTCTTCAGCTCCAAGCCTGGGATATATGATGCAGAAAGAAAACGTAGGGAACTCACCACTGTGTCCTTTCTCAGGTTCTGAGATCCTTAGTTGATCCACCTTTTCCTCCCCACATTGCAGAGCCTTATGTTTATTTTATATATGGCACCCATGGTTTTAAGTGGTACTCAGTGGGAAGAATAGGAAACGTTCATCCACTCTATCTTCCCAGAAGCAGAGTTGTCCATATGAACTTAATTATAAATTTTGACTTTTAGCTCATGTTCAAGTTTAAAATTCAATTTAAATAAATTAATTTTAGTCCAACTTAAAATAACAGTGTTTAAAATTAAAATTAAATACAGTTTTTGGTTTTAACATACCTATCTTTGATTAAAAATTATAATTGCAAGAAACAAGCAGTTCTATCTGATAATCCATTTGAAAATACGCACACACACGCACGCACACAAGATCCACGTGGCTTGAAAAGATAGAAAATAACATTCAGAATATTCCCAGATAAATCAGGAATAATTAAAATGGTTTCATCATAGGTAAAACCCAAATTTTGGGTTAGAATGATGCTTTCATGGGGAAAGTTTTCAGTCCCTAATTTTGGGTATTTTTCCAAATGTCTAAGGTATATCTACTTTGTTGAGTTAATATTCAGAAACATATTATTCATCTTAAAAATAAAAATGATTGTTTCTGTGCATGTGTGCTAAGTCACTTCAGTCGCGTCTGACTCTTTGTGACCCTATAGACTTGTGGCTCTCCAGGCTCCTTTGTCCATGGGTTTCTCCAGGCAAGAATACTGCAGTGGGTTGCCACGCTCTCCCACAGGGGATCTTCTCCACCTGGGGATCCAACCCATGTCTCTTATGTGTTCTGCATTGGCAGGCAGGTTCTTTACCACTAGCACCACCTGGGAAGCCCAGCTATTCCCATAAAGGTTGCTAACGTGACAATCAAGAAATCCAGTAAATGTGGCAAATTGGTCACTCGGTAAACTCACTAATTTTAGTGAAAGTGAAAGACTCTGGGTCGTGTCCGACTCTTTGCGATCCCATGGACTGTACAGTCCATGGAATTCTCTAGGCCAGAATACTGGAGTGGGTAGCCTTTCCCTTCTCCAGGGGATCTTCCCAGTTCAGGGATCGAACCCAGGTCTTCCACATTGCAGGCAGATTCTTTACCAGCTGAGCCACAAGGGAAGCCCAAGAATACTGGAGTGGGTAGCCTATCCCTTCTCCAAGGGATCTTCCCGACCCAGGACTCAAACCAGGGTCTCCGGCACTGCAGGCGGATTCTTTACCAACTGAGCATTATCAGGGTCTTTAGTGGAGAAGCCCCCTCTCCACTAATTTTAGGAGAGACACAAATTTTGTGGTCACCCACCATCACAAAGCATAACAGGGAAAATCCTAAACAGAGGGATTCTCTCTCTCTCTCTCTCTCTCTCCAGGCCACTGTCCATCTGTGAAAATGCATGGCAGGAGGAGCTCATTGTTGGCCAAATGAGACAAATGGATTCTGAACTTCTTAATGTGGGTCACTCTTACAGATTTTGTGTGTTCATGGCATTTCAGAGGTTGACTGATGGTAATTAAAGCTAACATTTGTGCGAGGAGGGGGCATTAGCTAATTGCTATTTAGTGTAGATAGTAAACTAAATGCTTTACAAACTTTGCCACGTTTAATCCCTGCAAACCCCCCCCCCCTTTATTATCCTCAGTTTGGCCGATTGGGACTCTGAGGCTGAGAGAGACTAAGTACTTTGCCCAAAGTCACACAACTAAGAAGTGGCAGAGCCAAGTTTCCAATTAAAAATTGTCTCTCTTAAATATTATATTGTCATCGGAGGGGGGGGCTCTTTCCAGACATATTTATCAAAGGCACCAGGATATCTTTAGAAATCAAGCCCTGAACAAACTGACTGTGAATAAATTAACTGGCACCTCCTGTGGTTCAAAGGGTTTTACAGACACATATATTGCATGTAAACTGGGGTTTTAGACTGCCATTGAGGATCTTTGATCGATGACCACGTCAGATATGCAGAGACTGATTCAAAAGGAGAAGGACGGAGCTATATTTTCAAACCATGGTGTGAAGAGTGGTCTCTTGGGTCCTTCCTGCTCTTCACCCAAAACTCTATCAATAACCAAAAGGGCAGTGGGCTGCATCAATATAAAAACAAGCCATTTCAGTGGAAAATACTAACTTGGTGCTATGGAATTATGAAAACCAAGACTGGTTGTTCAAATGAATCTCTGATTCTAACTCTTCATATGGGTAATAGCGGCAGCCACTCCCCTCCCCATCTGCACTCTTATTCCCTTGAAGCTCTCAGCTTCCTGAAGTGACTAGAGGTGAAATGAGCAGTGACTAGAGATATTAGTCAGGCTTGCTGTCAACTATCTAGGTGAAAGCCTGGTTATAGTTAAGGCATGGTGGCCAAAAATAATCCCCGTTGAACTGAACTAGGATATAATTTGGTGATCAGACATAGGCTTGGCAATCATTATGCTTCAAATGTTCCATTTAAATGGAATCTATTTGAGAGTGACAGCTTTGAGATCAAAGATGGTGTCTTATACATCTTTGCTTTGACCTTCTGTTGTGAGCCTTTCACATGGTTGGTGACCCAGAAAGTTATTTCTTGAGAGACATGTAAGTGCAAGCACAGTGTACTGCCCAGCAACAAACACACTGATAGGCAAGCACAGTGAAAGATTGTACAGGAAGTCAGCCAAAATGTCGGAAGAAGGACTGCTGAAAATTCTCTCCTCTCTTAAAGCAAAGAGAAAACTGGAAAAGAGGTTCAGAATCAATGTTGGCAGAACTCTAAAAATTCACTGAAAGTATGCAACAACCTCAGGTATGTTTATTCTAGAAAAGCAGCCTAATCTCAGTAGGAAGAGTGAGCTAGGTGGCATTTCAAGTAGTCCTGTTCTCATGCCGCTCTATCCAACTCTGTGGTAGCTTTGAATGCTGGAAGTGAAAGTTGCCCAGTCGTGTCCGACTCTTTGCAACCCTGTGGACTGTATAGTCCATGGAATTTTCCAGGCCAGAATACTGGAGTGGGTAGCCTCTCCCTTCTCCAGGGAATCTTCCCAACCCAGGGATCGAACCCAGGTCTTCTGCATTGCAGGCCAGCTGAGCCACAAGTGAAGCTCAGCTTTGAATGCTAACAGCCTGCGATCATGGTGCAAACCGGCAGCCAGGCAGCCACCAGAGGGAGCAGAAATGGGACAGGCCTCCCGCAGAGCCTTGTTCCCAGATAACGTTCCCAGGTCATTATTTGTCCTGTCTGGTAGTTCCCTAGAAGACCCCACTTGGGTGGCTTTCTCCGACTCAGAGCTACCCAGTTTGAAATCCTTTTCCCCCATTGGCATTTGTCAGGAACACCTAGAGGCACAAACTGAATCCAACAATACGCTAAAGGGATCATACTTAGTAATACTTAGAAAATACTTCGTAGTCTACAGAAAGCAAAATCATCTCTCAGATCTGATACGCAAAAATTTAACCTGGTTTACAGGACAGAAACTCAATGGGAAAAAGTCCTCTCTATTTCAGCATACCAGGAACAAATAATTGGAGATGGAAGAAATTTAAATATCACTTACGATAGCAGTAAAATAAATGAAATCCCTATTAAGAAGCTTAATGCAGGATGTGCAAGACTCATATACAGGTACCTATAGAATATTGCTGAGAAAAATTAAAGAAGATGCAAATTAAATGGAGATATACTATGTTCATGGATCAGAAGACTCCAGAAGGTTTAAGATGTCAAGTCTCTAGTAATTCATCTATCGATTTGCCATAATCATAATTAGAATGAAAAGTTATTTCTAAAACTTATACGGAAATGCAAAGGACATAGAATAGCCAAAGCCATTTGGAAAAGAACAAAGATGGAGGACTTATGGGACCAAATTCCCTGACTTAATGTGAACCTATAGTAGTCGGGACAGTGTGGTATTATCATAAAACTAGATGTATGGATCAGCAGATAAAATAGAAAGCCCAGCAATAGACGTACACAAAAATATGGTCGGTTGATTTGTGACAAAAAGGTGCCAAGATAATTAAATTAACTGATAATTAACTAATAGAGCTGGAGAAAGGGAATCTCCACATGGAAACTACCAATAAACGTCAATACCTCACACTGCATGCAAAAATCCCTCAAAATAAATAATAGAGCTAAGTGTAAGTTGTAAACCTACAAGAAAATAATGGGAGAAAACCTTTGTGCCATGAGGTTAGGCAAAGATCTCTTAGGTAGAACATTCATTCAAAAACTGAGTCATAAACGATAAATAATCAACGGACCATCATGAAAGTTAACAATACTCAAAATATTTTGCTTCTCAAAATCTAGGGCTCTGTATCTCTGTGTGGCACCACTTTTTACCCCTATACTTAAGCCGCATGACTGACCTTCTACTGAAACCCTAGAAGAGAAACATGAGTCTACTTATTTTCAGTTGCAAAATCTGCACTTTATTGTCTCGGGCGACTGCTTGCCAAGCTCTCCCCTTTCTCTATTTCCTGGCCAACTTCTTTCTTCACTCATTTCAGGCATGCCTTCTCTGGGAAATCTCTAAGACTCCATTCCAACTCTCAAGGCTGGTGGCTGCCCCTCCTCCACCTTCTCATAGCCATCTCCCTCTATTGTTATCATCCTGGGTTTTTTGCTTTTTTGTTTGTTTTTTTGGCTTCTCTCCCACTGAATGACTTGACGCAGTAACAGAACCTCATCCATTTCTAAAACCTCAGACCATGACCTGTGGTAGGCTCCTGAAGACAATCAATCAGTCCTGTATCCTCACAGGTATATAAAAGATGTCTTCCTAAGCAACACCATTATTTCAAAAACCAGATAAAGACTCTTAGGCCACCTAGATCCTCTTTTCCTTCCAGCTACTGTTTGCAGGGGGCTCCCGTGAAGTCAGTGGAGCAGAACCTCATAGCTCTAGGTGATAAACAGGGGCCACAACTAGGCAGCTTCTCTTAAAATCCAAGTGTCAACGATGGAATCTCATATAACATAGGACTAGGTAACAAGGAGCTCTCACCTCAGTTGTTCTGCTTTCAGCTTAGTCCAGGCCAGACCCTTCCCCTTCCCCTCTGTCCCTCACATTTTCCAAGACCCCCACCCACCCACCAGGCCCCAAATCGCCTGTCCACTACCCACCAGATGCTGACTGTCTCACAGACATGGCATCTCACATAACCCCCCCCCCCACCCCTCAACCTGAGAGTAAAAACTCTGCTCTTGATTTGGACTGTGGATGCCATCGCCAAGCTTACCCTCCTTTTTTTGATAACCCATTTGGACCCATATACTTCCCTGGGGCTTTTAGGTATACGATCCTATGAATCTAAATGTGGGGAGGGTCCACATGCACACCCCTGTCTGCCACATCCCCACCAAATGACAACTCACCATCTGCGTTTTCTCTTCAGCAATCAGAAACCTGGCTTGAGCCTGCTGGGAGGTTCAGCGGAAAGAAGAAAAAGAGAGACAGAGAGAGGGAAGGGTGGGAGTAAGACACACAACAACAGAAGGGATGGCACATACCAGAAATGTATCCACTGCTTGAGCTCATTGCACTGGGTTGCAGGAGGGAGGAAAGACAGGGCGGGGCCAGAGGGGCTGGAAGGATGTGGAGGAGCCAGCTCCTCGGCCTCTTTGCACACAGCAGAGTCAAGAGCTTAGCTGGTCTCTTCAAAGAAGTCCTGCTGGTCACTACACACACATCACACCTTCCTAGAAGCAGGCTCTTCATTCCCTTCCTTCCACCTCCTGACCTGGCAAGTCTGCTTTCCCTCTGGTGTCATGGAATGTCAGCCCCTGGGGCTTGGATGTGGTCTGTAGAGGTCACTGTTGTATCCCCAGCATCTGGAGCAGTGTTGCAGTGCACATACTACTTGCTGAATGAGGTAATGAATGTCAGGGAAGGCAGGGAGATTAGGATGAGGCCGTTCTCCTCTCTCGCCCTCTCTGTCTCTTTCCCTGCAGAACACGAAGAGCCAGCTTAAAGACACTGAGGAATTTGTGGTTCTGTCTGACACCATGAGGAACCCATCCAGTGGCACAAGCTTGCTCAGGGAGCCTGCTGGTCCCCAAGGGTGTTGGAGGAGCCAGTTCCAGAGAGCCCTGGCCTGTTTCACCAAGTCCTTCAGGTGAGAGGCTCAGAGCCAACCTCTGTCTCTCTCGCTGTTCACAGCCAAGCCAACATCCTTCCGCTTCCTGCTTGACCTAGAGAGCCCCCAGGCCAGGCCTGCCTTCCCTCCAGGGTTCCCAAGCGTTCAGCTATCACTCTGCTTTCCTTTGTAGGGGAGGATATCAGACACTGGAAAGCTGAGACCTCTGGACCCACAGACACAGACTCATGAACGGTGACCAAGCTCCCTCTGCTGCCACCTACCCCTACTTTCCCCAGTTTCTCGGTCACTGGGCCTGAAATAAATACTGGCACACTGGACTGTTTCACTTCACCTTTGCAATTATGAAGCTTTCAACGCTGGCTCCAGCCTCAGGTGGATTGGGGGTTGTCAGTGGTTGTGGTGGGGTGGTGAAGGGTGGGAGATAGCATCTCACTTAGCCCTTTAAGGCTGTACTAGCTCCTTCTTGGGGCAGTGCCACTGGTTCCTCAGTCATGGTTGCAATAGACTTCAGCCAATAAAGAGTGAATTTTCCACAGCAGAGAGCTCTGACCCTCATGGGGGAAGGACTAAGCCAGGAATGAGAAAGGAATAACATCTCCCTTCCCTTGACACCACAGGAAGTCTTCGTGTCTGTGAACAACTGCACAGTGGTTACACGGAAGGGGATGGGGGAGGTACATGTGAAAAACATCTCTAGATCCAAAGAAAAACTCTTAGCCCCACGTACACAGAGTCAACTCCCAAGCACCCCCCACTCCACCACAAGACAGCCCCTCAAACAGGCAACTTCGTCCCTAACTGCAGATTATTCATTTTCACATGATGAGGTTTATTTTTTTTTCCTTCCTAAGGTGACCTTGATATGTATTGCAACATAATATCAGTAGGGCAAGTCTGTCCCAGGGCTTGGAACATATTTGTCCCTTTTAACCCAACAATATATGAAGGCCCTGTTAGGTGTTGCAACACCAAAAATCACCAGGCAGCAGATAAACATGTAGGACGTGCACTTCAATATCAAAGAGGATAACTGGCACACGCCAAATAGTCTTTTCTCTTAACTCACGTAGTCCCCTATTCAAGGCCAGGAGTGGGAACAAAAGTGCCTGAACAGCACCTGCTATGTGAAGTAATTGTCCTTTAGTTGTTTGGAGGCCCAATGCCTTTGAGCACTAATGAATCCCAGGTGGTATAAGGCTCTGGTAGGAAACAACATTGGGGAGTCTGATAGATAGCTGTTGTGTAGCCCTTTTCCTACATCCCTGGGGGGCAGCCAGGGTGGAACCCACAGGTATAGAATCATAGTGTGATTGGTTTGCTTTAGGTCTAGTGGCTCAGCAGCTATTCCTGGTGGCCTAGGATCTACCCATTTCCCCACATGGCTCCGTTCTCCTGGGCTGGGCCCTAACTCATGGGGGTGCTCAGTTCCATATCGCTGCTTCTCCCAAAGGAGCTGAGATCTCATATCCTGGGGCTCTAATCTGTCCAAAAGACATGAGAATCTCCAAATCCCAGGGTCTGGAGAGCCTGCTGGGCTTTCGCTCCTTTTAGCTGCTGTTACTTCTAACGTCAGTCACTGGACACCACTGAGGCTCACAGTCTGTGTCTGTGTCCATGTCCATGCGTGTGTGTGTGTGCGTGTGTGTGTGTGTGTGTGTGTGTGCTTAAGATGTGAATACTTGTGGAAACAAGGAATTATATGGTGAAATCTGGTGGATAAATATGGGGCAGGGCTCAGCAGCCCCACGTGAAACCCAAGCAACAGAGATGAGATTTTACATAGCAGGACGTGGCACCAAGGAGTCCTCACCTCTCTTCCTCACCCTTGGCACAACCCCACCCTGGCTGGGTTTCTCGAATCTGACCCTAACATTTTCCAAGCCCTCTCAGCCCAGAGCCATCTGCTAACTACTGGCCAGACACCGACTGACACCCATATACAACACTATATACATCATCTCCTGAAAGGAACACCACTGCTGTTGATTTTACCTCAGGCTGCCATCACCCCTCTCAGCCCCTCTTGGCTCTGATGCACCATGTGGCCCTACCTGCCTCCCACTTTGTACAGGCCTTTGGATTCTGCAGCCTCACATCAGGAGATCGTTTCCTCTGCCGGCCCCAGACTCACAGGCTGTTGCCCCATATGCCTCCCCATTAGCATCCCTGTTCTCCCTACCTGGGAGGACCATAATCTCTCTTGCAAGTCCTTGGGCAAGTCCTTCCTCCCGTTTGGGCCTGGCACTTAAAGAAATGTTTGCCTGGATTTTCACTAAGTCATGTTCCCCTAGCTGTGTGCATCCTTAAGACTTCTGGTCGGGAGGGCTCAGAATCAACTGGAAAGCATCAAGTACAACTCTTTCTCCTGTCAGCCATGACTAGGAATGAGTGAACTTGTGCATCTCAAGAGGGCCCTGTTACCCCTTGAGCAGTCAGATGAACCATCAGAACACACAGGACAACTGCGTGGAGGAAGCGGACACACAGGTCAGCATTAGGGAGAGGTGTGGGTCATCAGTTTTCCATCTTTGTTTCTGAAACATGACTGAGCTCAAGTTCTGAGCTCTCCTCCTTTGCATTCATCCCTCTGACCCCCAAATGCATCATGACACAATCCCTGAACCCTAGGGATAGCTCAGGTAGGTGAAGAAAGTGGGCAGTTCCTCAAGAGACAGTGTGGGGTCAGCAGGATCTCCTGGCTCTTATGGTGAACAGATGACAATTGGAGCCTATGAGTGAGCACGAGATTAAGCATGGTTTGTTTGAGTTTTTTCTTCTTTTTTCTACCCATCCACCCTCTTTCCCTCTGGTGCTATATCCCAGTGAATCCTGGCCAACCTTAGGAAGGGGGCAACATTTTTCTTCAGCTCTGCCAAACATTACACAGCCTGCTGCGTTACAGGGGCTTCCTATATATTCAGTTTATTCTCCGATCTTCCAAAACAAGGGGAGTTGTGTGAACTCCATTCTGAGATCACATCACCAGCAAGGGGCAGAGTGAGAATTCTGTCCCTGGCTGATCTGGGGCAAAGGCCCTTCCCTTACAGCAATGCTTTCTAGGTGCCACTGTCCCCAGCTAGGAGCCCTGGGTTGCCAGTCTGCTCTGTATCACGGTTCATCCTCTTAGGGACAGCGATTCTGTACTTGCAGTCCTACACCCAACAAAGATAAAACACTAGAGGGTCAGCATTCCTAGGTGACTGGATCACCTGGAGACAGTTGCCACTACTCAAGGTCCAATCTCATACCATACCACACCACACCACACCACACCACACTGGGGGATTATTTATGTTAATAGAATGATGGTGATAATCCAATGGAAAAAGAAACAACATCTGCTGTACCCTTTACCTGTTGCTCCCTGAGGCAGTTCCACAGACCTCTGGGGCACACCTCAGAGTGCTCTGAAAACCACAGATCTCGTGCAAAATATGGTGGGCCTTTCAAGCACAGAATAATAAGAGGGTGAACCTCATTGAGGTCCACATCAAATCATATTAATCTTCTGTTTTCTTACAGTATGGGGAAAGTTGCATCTCACTGAGATTCCCGCCCTCCTCCGGGGTGCGGTCCTCAGTTTCCCAAGGCAGGGAGTTCAATCATTCAATGGAGAGCACACTCTTTTTCTTTTTAAAAATTAATTAATTAATTTTAATTGGAGGATAATTACTTCACAATGTTGTGATTTTTTTTTTGCCATACATTAACGTGAATTGGCCACAGGTTTACATGTGTCCCCTCCATCCTGAAGCCCCCTCCCACCTCCCTGAGAGCACACTCTTGAGGACCACAACTACAAAAGGCTGGCCCATCCTCCCTGCGCCAAGCATAAAGAGGGACTCTCTTTTTCTGTGACTCCGGTGTGAGGAAATATACTGACATCCTGCCAGAGGGGGCCAAGGTGGGATTTACTTATATCCACAACCCTGCCAGTCGATTTTGTTCTTCACTGCCCATCCTCAGACACTCCTGGTCTCAACCACAGACAAAAGACAGGCAGACAGAGAAATTGCCCCTACTCACTTGTTGGTTTTTAAATGTGTGCTGAAAGTAGTGGACAAGGGAGTGGAGGGACGTGACATGATTTGAGTGAGATATGTTTTACACAGGACAGGTAGTCTTAGGTGGACCAGGGTGGAGGGACAAAGAGGGGCCAAGGCTGATACCCAGGTCTCCAGCTTGAGTGACCTGTGGCCTGGGGTTGCCATTCACCAAAGCTAGGGATCACAGTGAGAGGCTGAAGACATCAGGTGTAGACTTAGACTCTTACTAAAATTCACAGAGCTGATGGGATGGTGGAAAACTACCTTAAATACGCTTGCAATGACAGAGGAAATCAACAAAATTCCATGCCACTTGGGAGTGGATGCATATGCTGTTTCACTTCTTTATTTTTCTACATGCATGGTAATGCACATAATAAGTGTGTTTTGTTTTGGTGTATGGTGTGAAGGTGGGGTTCAAACTCAGCAGTAGCACTACCAGCCAGGCATATGATCACCAGTGGGCATTTAATAATGAAGAGTTGTAACAGTTACCATCCATTGCAGTGGACTAAAAGCAGCTCCGTTTCTTCTGCCGTTGACTGAACTGGGTTGGACTTGTACCACTCTCAGTGCTTTCTAATATCTCCCAGTGCTGTTGGATATACCTCATCAGTATCCACAGCATTCCTGGAGGGTTGAGAGGGACTTTGGGGTGGAGGGGAACGATGAGTCCAGGGACTTACTGGAGCAACAGCTTCTGTCTCACAGAGAGGCTGTGAGGATTAAGTGGGATGCCCTTTGCACAGAGCAGCAGGTGTTGAACCAGGCCCAGAGCCAACAGAGCAGTTTCTTTGAGGTCAGGCCCTTTGGGCAGGCTTTGGACCTCATTTGTACCTCCATGCCCCGCCCCCAACCTGTCCCGGCAGCCATCCGCATGAAAATCATGAATACACGCAAGAGCTGAGGGCTTGCAGTGAGGAGAGCCATGGGCTGCCGAAACGATTGCTGAAGATATAACACATCTCTTTCCCTTTTAACCCAGCTAAGGTCAAAGCTCTCCCCCCAACCCAACTCTGTGAAATGAGGGCCAGAACTATCATTTTGGTTATAGAGAAGTGACCAGGAGAGAATCAGTTACTTAGCCAAAGTCACAGTCAGGGATGGGTCTGGTCCTGGCCCCCATATCTCCTTCTGTTCAGCGGGCCTGTTATCATGTCCCATTCTTCTGAGGTACCTTGTCTCGGAGGTCAAAGTAGGCATGCTCCTCTATGGGTAAAAGGCTCTAGTTTTGCTATGTGCTGTATTCCTTCTATGCCTGGGAGGAGGCAGATGTGAAGGGGCTTTAGTGTAGGCTGACAACCTGTCATGGGCCCAACTCATTACACAGCTTTTGATTCTTGCATACACGTAGGTGAGGATCTCAGGTTGGCATCAGGGAGCAAATCACTGCACCTTCTCAAGGACTTGTTTGCAGGGAGTGACAATTGGGGTGAGTCTTACCAACCTTGCATGGCTGTGGTGAGGACTAAATAAAGCAGCCAGTATGTATACCCCAAATGAAAAGCCACGTGAGAAGACACAGGAAACAAAATGGAAAGAGAAGTGAGAGGCTGGGAGTAAACACATTCTTCAGTTATAACACACTAAAGAATCATAGTTACACTATACAGAGAACTCTGATGAAACAACTCAAGAAACACATACCCACAAACAAATAACAATAGGAAAGTTAGCAGAGAACCTGAACAAGTTGTTTACAGAAATACAAATGTCAATATAAGAGAAATAGGAGCTCAACACTGCAAGAAATAATAGAAACAAAATAGCAATGGGGTTATACTATTCAAACTGCAAATTGATAAAAAATAAAGGATATCAGAAGTGCAACATACACTGACGTTCGGTGTGTGAATTGGTGCAGACTGTTTGAAGAGCCCTTTAGCAGGGACTGATCGACCGTAGTCTCTTGGCCCTACTATGCATCTCCACATTTTCCTTCTTCCTCCTGCCACAGACGAGAAATAGAAACAGACTGGGACAACTGATGCTTCCTAGGCCAGAGCCCTAGGGGCTCAGGTGTCATGGCCATAAGACCCATCACAGTGTTCTACAAAACCTATTTCAAGCCCTGGACACACCCTTGGGCATCCTCAAGGTCTGGACCTTGCGAGGGTCCCAAGGGCTGATCCTGAGCCTTACCTGAGCAAGCAGCCTGACTTCCAAGAATTATGGCCAAAGTTCTTCAGGTCTCTGAGAAACACCAGTTTCTAGATCCGTGCTTCCCTCAGCTGCCCCACCTTGGCTTCCACTACCTCGGGGAAGAGAAATCTGGAGTTTGATTGTGCATCCCCAGCAAAGCTGAGGGCAGTTTCAGGGATTTGGCGGTGCCTTCTCGTTTACAAACTGAGTTTCTCGATACGAGGATGGGTCTGGTGAAGGGAAGTACAGTCAGATTTGAATAAAATAAACAATGTGCAAGTTAGTCTTTCTATAAGTCTTCAGGCCTATATATTCATATATAGAGTAACGAAAAATATGGGGGCCATCACTCTCAATTAGTCATGTAAGCATCTGTGTTAAAGTAGAATGGTGGGGCTGGAAACCTGATTAGAGTGGGTCTTGTACTGCAAGGAGATCCAACCAGTCCATTCTAAAGGAGATCAATCCTGGGTGTTCATTGGAAGGACTGATGCTAAAGCTGAAACTGCAATACTTTGGCCACCTCATGTGACGAGTTGACTCACTGGAAAAGACTCTGATGATGGGAAAGGTTGGGGGCGGGAGGAGAAGGGGACGACAGAGAATGAGATGGCTGGATGGCATCACCGACTCTGTGGACATGAGTTTGAGTGAACTCCGGGAGTTGGTGATAGACAGGGCGGCCTGGCGTGCTGTGATTCATGGGGTCGCAGAGAGTCGGACACGACTGAGCGACTGAACTGAACTGAACTGAAGGGAGAGTGAGGGAGAAGAACGGGAAACAATGATATTAGTCAATGAGGCATCTCAGTACTCGGAGGAGTGCCGGAGAATGTATCAACTGCTTGAACACAGTGTACTTCTCTCCAGGGTGGGGTAGTGGAAATCCAGGCCAGGGAGGCAGGGATGGGATTTCAAGCAGGGGACAGGCCCTTAGCCTCTTTCCACCCAGCAAAACGATGAAGAGCTCTGCTGGCCTCTGACAATAAGCCCTTTCAGACATGACATGCCTACTGCACATCACAGAAAATGTGAACTTCACTGGCGTCCAACCTGGTGACTGTGAGTTTTCTCCAGCACCCCAGATCATCAGCTCCAGGAAGACTGGGATCTGGGTCTCTAGAGTTCACTGCTGTATCCCCAGTGCCTAGAAGTGACCCTGGTGTGCATGCAGTAGGCCCTCAGCAAACGCTTGCTGAAAGAAGGAATGAATGTTAGTGCTGGCCAGGATGAGTTTTCTCTTTTCTAGAACAGGACTGGCTCAGCTAAAGGCACTGAGCCCTTCATGTGTTTTGTCAGCACCATGGAGAATCCATCCAAATCTAGGCACAAGTTTACCTAGGGAGCCTGCTAGAGGAGCCGGTTCCAGAGAGCCCTGGCCTGTTTCACCAAGTCCTTCAGGTGAGAGGCTCAGAGCCAGCCTCTGCCTCTCTCACTGCTCACAACCAAGCCAACATGCTTCCCCTTCCTGCTTGGCCCAGAGAGCCCCCAGGCCAGGCCCGACTTCCCCCAGGGTTCCCAAGGGTTCAGCTATCACTCTGCTTTCCTTTGTAGGGGAGGATATCAGACACTGGGAAGCTGAGACCTCAGGACACAGAGACACAGGCCCATGAATGGTGATCAAGCTACCACTTGCCCCATCTTCCCAGTTTCTCTGTCACTGGGCTTAAAATGAATGCGGCACTCTTGATTCTTTTGGCTCCATGATACTTATTGTCCCTTTCCACATCGATATCCACCTCCTGTGGTTATGGCTTGCCTCTGTTTGTGGGGGGGGGGGTGGGGGGACATGTTGGAGGAGGGAGCTAGCCCATTACTTAGCCATAAGAGTCAGTACTCCTGTACCTAGAGCAGAACTGCCTATTTCTCAGTCACTGTTGGGATAGGAATGCGTTTGATGGACGGTAATCGTTCTACTAGTTTCAAACATTTCAAAAAGGGTGGCTGTTGGGTGTGACTGAGTGATAGCCATTGCGGTGGGGGTGGGGGCGTGGTGGCACCGCAAGGATCTTGAGTAAATGGACAAAAGGATAGAAGATGTCACAGAACTCAAGGCTTTTAGAGGCATTAGAGTCACTGATCCCAAAGACCCCCACCCCACCCTTAGAAAGAATCCTTCATCTTAGAAAGAATCTCATCTATAACCTCAGGTTGTTGATCACATAATATGACGCCATGTCCTTTTGTAAGCTGCTCTTGGTATGTATTGCAGGAAAACAGCAGTAGGGGAAGAGCTGTGTTTGGTGAGTGCTTCCCAGAACAGAGAAGAACCTGGGCTCTTCTGGGACTCTTCTGCTCCTGGCTTAGTCTCTGCTAGGGAAGTCCAGCCCTAAGGCTTCCATACTGCCGTGGCCTAAGAGAACCATTTGTTTCCTTGGAAAGTCCCAAGTCCTCCAGGCCCCTTCGACTTGCTGTGCTTGGCTCTGAGCCACATCAAGGAAATGTGGGACGCAGGGGCTCTGAGAGTTTCTCCTCAGCTGTTTTCCACTTTTTGGAGTATTTTCTATGATAATATTTCAAATCTGCAGAAAAACAGACAGACTGGTACAACAGCTACCACCCCTATTTAATAACACTTTGCCATAAGTGCTTTACAACTCTCTCTAGTTTTGAATTAAATATCTTGAACACACATCCCTGACTCACACTCACTCATGTCCTCCCTGAAGTAGGTTCCCCTCCCGGGCGTTTGAATAGCCCTATGTCTTTATGCAGCTTCACAGCCGTTCTGCCTCCTCTACGGGTGACTCCATATCGCCTTGGAAATGGTCCCCTGATGCTTCCTGGTGAACTTGGAGGATTCGACAACCCTGAATCCGAACTCAGGGGGCAAAAACAAGAACATCTCAGCAGCTTTTACAGATAACCCAGGACTCAGCCCTCTCCCATCGATAAATTTCTTCTCTTGAAGTGGGCCCTGTCTCAGTGGTAGAGCTGAGCTCTTCATTTGTTTTAGCAAGAGAGGCCAAGAGCACCACCCTGAGTCCAAGCCTTGCTCAAGTGATAGGAGTGTTCCATTCACACAGAGGGCTGGTCCCTTGTCAGCTGCTATCACACCAGTGAGCTGGGCTCAATGACCAGGTATGACTGATGGGGATGGGGAGGAAGACAAGACTACGCAGATCTGAGTCCTGGTGAGACTCACCCGATGGGTCTACTGGGAGCCGGCTAGGATCACCAGACCACACAGCACTCTCCAAGGTGACCCATCAACCATTTTCCACATCAAAGCCGCTGATACCTACAGGGGCTCACTATTCTGAGGTGGATACAGAGAGCAAGTGTGGTAGACAGCCTTCTGAAATGGCTTTGCAGACCCTTGCATCCTGGCACTCCTGCCCCTGTTTAATCCTTCCCTTTGAGTGTGGACTGGACCCAGTAACTTGCTTCTAATCAACAGAATTTGGCAAAAGTGATGACATGTCATTTCTGAGGTTAGATTATTCCAAGACTGTGACTTCTGTCTTGCTGGCGCTCATTCTCCCTCTCTCTCTCTCTCTCTCTCTGGTTCAGTTTGCATTTTGCATTCTTGCTCTGATGGAGTGGGCCACGTAGCAAGGATCTGATGATAGTCTCTGGCCAACGACAGACCAGAGAGGAGCTGAGGCCCCCAGTCCAATAACACACAAGGACCTGGAGCCTGCCAATAGCCACATGAGTGAGCTTGGAAGTCGACCCTCCCTCAGTCACACCCTCAGATGAGACCACAGTTGAACTGACACCTTGATCATGGCCTTGTGAGAGATGGAAAAAGGAGGACCTGGTTAAATCATATCTAGGTCCCTGCTGCACAAATGCTGGAGAAAATAACGGTATCATTTTAGGCCACCACTTTTGGGGGTAACTTGTTATGCAGTAGTCAGTAATAATGAAGAGAGCAGGAACCTCTAGGGGCTGGGGGCAGGAGACAGAGGCCTGACCCAGCCTGGGAGAGCTTCTCAGGGGCCAGGGTGGTGAAGGATGTGCCCACACCTTGGGGACTTGTCCCACTTTGGCACTAATCATCTGTGTCACCTTGGGCAAATCACTTGAAGTCTCTGGCTCAGTTTTGCTCTTTTGTAACACTTAACTGATACTCAACTTACAAGACTGTTGGAAAGATAACTGCCAGTTTATTTGTAACTCACATAACAGGATGTCTGATGCATACTAGGCCCTCAGTGAATGGCAGCCGTGAGTATTAACATAGGTGATTTGGGACCCTGCACCCACCTCGCAGAAGCTCCCCAGTGATCCTGGAGGGTCCAGTACTCAAAAAACCAATCCAGGGGAAAGTATTTCCCTACCAAGTAGTACAAAGGCATTTGTTCTCCGGGAAGGGAGGCTTATCTGAACAGATACTTCTATAAAACTTCTGACGTGAGGGAGGCAGGCCCAGTTGGATGCAATTCTGAAGCAATACCCCTTATACAAAGGGGCAAATGCTCTCATTTCTCCCTCCCTCCCTCATTCCACTTCTTTTTCTCAGTTGCCCATTTTCAAGGTCTTGTCTTTGCAATTCTGCCTCTTTCCCCTGATGTCATGTCTACTAAACATGCAAAACTTCCTTATGTTTTCCTTGTTGTAGTCTGGATAAACTCATATCAACACTCTCATTATGCACTGGTCTCCGGCTCCCTCAGGCCACAGAGGAAAGTCCCTGGTCACTGGCTTCTGTGGAAGAGCTGAGGTGGGAGTCACCTTGACATTCCCATTATTCCCTAGAGATGGTGCATTTAGAGGGCCCCATTTATACAGAATAGACATCTGTACAGGACAGCAGCTCAAGACACATTCCAGACCAGTGGAGTGGAGACGTCTTTCTGGATCCCCCATGCCCCAAATGAGATGATTTGGTAAGAGCCCCTTTTCATCCAGGATATTGTCTCTCATCCCCCAGACCTTCCACCTGAACATCTGAGCTCTGCTTTTCTCCTACAGCCTCATCTCTCTCTACAGTATGTCTCAAATTGGCCTTCAGTCACCCTCCCCATTCACACACACACACTCAATCCTGCCCTGTCTCAAGGTCTTTGCACTTACAGCTCTCCTCTGAAACCACTATTCCCTATTTGATCTTCCACTTGTCCTTCTAGTCTTTGATATTCCTACCTCCGTGAGGAACCCTTTCTTGCTCCCAGATCACCCCAGCCCTTGGTCACCTGTCCCCTCTCTGCTGTGCACACAAACATGCCAGGGACTTTTCTCCATCACAGCATTTTGCACAACTGAACTGTCACCTCTGGTAAATTAATTTGCATGACTGTCCCACCCGGACTCTCACCTCTGGGGCAGGAAGTGTGCCTTCTTGGTTCTGGAACACCCAGGCTACAGTCCGTTGGGTCACAAAGAGTCAGACACGACTTAGCGACTGAGCACACACGCACGTATCTCTGATCTAGGACAATGGTGAGCAGTATCCTTTTATTTCTTCCAGCAGGGAGTCCAAAGCCTCCCGCCCAAGAGGAGTTGCATGTTTTCCAAGTCTGGGCTGAGAGAAGTCTTCCTGGAGGTGCCAAAAGCTTTCCTGATATGAATCTGGTCTGGCCAAATATAGGTAGGGCAAGTGGTGTGAGGCCACAAGGGATACAGAGGCGGGTGTCAATGCCACCACAGATGACAGATCCCAGGCCCAGGGGGCAAGGTGCTGAGGCTTCCTCTCTCCCTCTTTCATTTCAGGAGACTTTTTGAAAGGGGACCCCCTGACTGTGATGCTGCCACCTGCCAACTGATCCAGTGGACAGACAAGGCAAGCAGCAATTGCAAGCAGACTTGGCAAGCAGCACTAGGAATTCTAGTGCCCTGATTTACTTTAACCTACTATATGTGTTCCCTCTTTAGCTCATCCAGCATTTAAGATGATTGCTTTAAACTCTTTGTCAAGTAAGGCTTATGCATATATTTTTCATGGTGAGTTACTGGATAGTTTTGTGATTCCCTTGAATGGGCCAGGTATCCCTGTACCTTCATATGCCTTGTTATCTTTTAGTGAGAATTTAGGAGGCTACCTCCTGATCATGGTTCACTCTGTTGGGAAGGCGGTTACGCAAGTGTAAGACAAAATGCCACGGACTTTCCTGTCATCTCTAGCGGAATCTTTTCTGAGGAGGTTTTCTTTGTTGTTGTAACTCTTTGTTTTTGGAGTACTTATCAAGATACTTCGGTCTGTATATTGTTGTTTACTTTACATTTCTATATGGAAGCGATGGCCTAGGTTTTCCTAGTCCTGTCCTCTTGCTGACATCAGTCTTTCAGGAACATCTCATTTCAAGAGCCCTATTTAAATCCATTTGCTTTTTCACTGCAAGTAGTTTTGAATAAGAGACGAGCTGTTTCATGAGGTTTATACTGACTTCTTGGAAATGATATAGTGATCTCTTCTGATGGATCAACAAATAGTTCAGAAGTCATCCAAATGTTATTTTCTTTACAAAATGCAAAGCATAGGTTTCAGCAGATGTACACTTCTCACATTTATGGTTCTCTTCGCTGTCTGATTATACTGCCGCCTTAAACTCTCTAGCTGAAGCATAACACTCTCTGACCAACCTGGCATGGATCCTGAAGGGCTTTATGAAGGTACCGATTTTTTATGTCTAGAGAGCTAAATATTTTCTTTTCTCAATCGCACTTTCATCTAATATCTTTTTTAATTTTTAGCTCCTAGCATCTTTTATTCTTACTAGATTCTAGATACAATTAGTTCTAGTAGGGCAGTGCTCAGTTCTGTTGAAGCCTCACATTTGAGATTAATTACTTAAATATTGTAAATGGAATGCACATTCTCAAACCGGGAAGCTAAAATTTGACGTAACTGATTTACTCAATATTTATGTAACCATAAAAGAGTTTATATGCAACATGAGCTTTTGTGTTATAAAATTTGACCTTCTTACAAACTTGCTTTCATATAAAACATAACTCTTTGCTCATCTATCTTAACCTATGAATTGTCACACCAACACTTTTTAAGATGTACTTAAACAGATGAGTTCTCCTCATACAAGGTGAAGAAACCTGAAGCTCCAACCCAGAAATATAAAATTCTTTTGTTTCACCAGAGACAGATTATGGGCAAATCTTACCTAAGTAGTACTATAGGAAGTTACAGTGTTGACCAAAAGGAGACACAAGTTTTTCAACCGTTGTTTTTAATGGGTCTCAAAGTCTGTGACAGATTTCTGGTCAAATTGTTGCTATTGAAAAGTACTGATTTTAAGAACTAATTACTTAAAACTGCCACACACAAAACACGTGGTCCACAAAACTTTCACCTTTCCTTCTGAAGGTTTTGTGATGCATTGTTATAATTAACCAGTCTTTTACATTAACCTTACATGGCCAATTGAGGCAAACAGTTCTGAGACCATTCTTCCACCACTAAGACTGGGTTGGCAGGTGTTAGTGATAATATTCATCTAGTCTTCTGAGCTTGTTTGGCAGACTTGGCGACCTTGCAAGCTCCAGCTGCCTTCTTGTTCACTGCTTTGATGACACCCACAGCAATCACCTGTCTCATGTCACGAACAGCATAATGGCCCAGAGGAGGATAGTCAGAGAAGCTCTCAACAGACGGGCTTGCCAGGACCCACGTCAATGATTGGCGGCATCAAGAATTTGGGGCCATCTTCAGAATGACGATCACTCTTCTCATTCAGCTCAGCAAAATTGCAAGCAATGTGAGCTGTTTGACAGTCCAGCACAGGTGCATATCCAGCACTGATTTGGGATGGATGGTTCAAGATAATCACCTGAGCTGTGAAGCCAACTTCTCCCATCAGTGGGCCATTTTTGCTGTCACCAGCCACGTTGCTATGACGGACATCTTTGACAGACACGTTCTTGACACCGAAGCCCCCATTGTCCCCAGGAAGGCCTTTACTCAGTGCTTCATGGTGCATTTCAATAGACTTCAGTTGTTACTGACGGTGTCAGTACCACCAATTTTGTAGATGTCCTGGGGGAATCAAGCACAAGAGTTTGTCAGGTGAGTTGGTGGCAGGATGCAATCCAGAGCTTCAAGCAGTGTGGTTCCACTAGCATTGTCATCTTTACTGGTGACTTTCCACCCCTTGAATCAAGGCATGTTAGCACTTGGCTCTAGCATCTTGTCACCATTCCAGTCAGAAATTGGCACAAATGCTACTGTGTCAGGGTTGTAGCCAAATTTCTTAAGGTAGGTGCTGACTTCCTCAACAATTTCCTCATTTCTCTTCCGGCTGTGGGGTGGCTCAGTGGAATCTATTTTGTTAGCTCCAACAAGTAGTTATTTCACACCCAGAGTGTAAGCCAGGAGGGCATGCTCGTGGATCTGCCCATTCTTGGAGATACCCGCTTCAAATTCACCACCACCAGCAGCAGTCATCAGAACAGCGCAGTCAGCCTGGTATGTGCCTGTAATCATGGTTTTGATGAAGTCTCTGTGTCCTGGGGCATCAATGATGGTCACATAGCCCCTAGATAAGCGTAGACAAGGAGATATCACTGGTGATACCACACTCATGTTCAGCTTTCAGCTTGTCCAAGACCCAGGCATACTTGAAGGAGCCCTTTCCCATCTCGGCGGCCTCCTTCTCAAACTTTTCAATGGTTCTCTTGTCCATCCCACCACATTTGTAGATCAAATGGCCAGTAGCGGTAGACTTTCCACGTGCCCGATGACAACGATGTTGATGTGGTTCTTCTCCTTTCCCATTTTTGCTTAGGTTTAGCAGTGGTTTTCACAACACCTGTGTCCTGGTGGCAAAATTGTTGTGAGAAAGCTATCTTTTAATCTTAATGATTTATTTTGTTTATGACGTCCCTCTCACTCCACGAGGATGTAAGCTCAAGTGATTTGTGTCTGTTTTGTTTTGTGCTCTACTCAAATGGTTTGAAGAATGCCTAAAACACAGAAGACCTCAAAAGATACCTGCTGTATTGAGCTGGACTGATATATGCTGACACCTGAGGCTGTCCTCAATTAAAGACTCACCACTGATCCCTTCGCCTGGATGCTCCAAAAGGTCGACGTTCAAGAGTGCAAACTTTGCTACGTGTATTTATTAACTTTTTCCCCACAGAAATCCTATGATGTTCGTAGTATTGTTATGCATATTTTGGAGATGTAGAAACAGAAGAGTAGAGGAATAAGTAACTAGCCAATCTACACAGTGGCAGACCCTGATGTTTCAGCACGGGCACCTCAGCTCTAGCATTTGTGCATCTTAACACTACACTGCAGCTTCCCTGGTGGCTCAGTCAGTAAAGAGTCTGCCTGCAATGCAGGAGATCTGGGTTTGAACCCGGGGTTGGGAAGCTCCCCTGGAGAAGGGAATGGCAACCCACTTCAGTATTCTTGCTTGGAGAATCCCATGGGCAGAGGAGCGTGGCAGGCTACAGTCCATGGGGTCACCAAGAGTCAGACATGACTGAGCGACTAAACCTACCTACCTAAACACTACACTGTACTGCCTCTCTGGAAATATACCAATGGCTAATCCTAAAGGAGACCTTCCTTGGTGGCTCAGTGGTAAAGAATCCACCTGCCAACGCAGGAGACAATGGGCAGAGGAGCCTGGCAGGCTACAGTCCATGGAGTCGCAAAAGAGCCAGACACAACTTAGCGGCTAAAACACAACAACAATCCTAAAGAAATCTTCAAGTGGTCAGTTAGGTTACCTGGATGGAAATATCAGAATCCATGAGTTAACTGCCTTTCAAATGACAAAATACTGAATCCATTTCTGTTAAAAAAAATTTAAGTGAGAGGAATACTCTTGTTTTAGGCATCTTGACAACATCAAAAGTCAGGAAAGAAAGAGAAAAACAAAAACACTAGCTCTTTCCTTGAATAGATAGCCTCAGAGTCTATTGCCAGTCCCCAATTACATCATCTTTCCTCCGACCGTAGTGTGTCACCCATACATGTGTGACTTCCACCCGACACCACTTCTTGCCGATGGTGATAATGGAGGCCTCATATGTCTCTGTGGACTGAGAGATCTCATTTGGTTACTATAGGACCCATATGCCCTTCAGAAAGAACATCTTAGAGAAAAGTGCATCAAACATGCATGCAGAAAATACCTTAGATAATTCTTGGCTCTGGCATTGCCTAGCTCTGGATAAATTTGGTGAACTGCTTCATCATCACAAACCTCAGCTTCCTCATTAGGAGAATAAGGATACTAAATCCCAGTCGATTGGGTTGTTGTGAAGAGTAGTTGAGGTCATGCAGGAAAAAGAGATCACACAGTGCCTGAAACATTGTAGGTACCCAATATAGAACCGGTGGTTTGAAATAATAATGTCAGAGTAGATGGAATCTATTTCCTCCACTCAATACCACGTAATGTGCTTTACTCTTTCTTTTCAAATTTATGCAATATTTAACCAAAGTTTGGGGACCTGCTGCTGACTTAACCTGTAAATAGTTTGGATGCATACTTACATCTACAGATGAGTCCTGATTTTACAGGAGAGTTGGGGCAGGCTGTCTGGGTCTGGCTGCCTTTTATCTGGGAGAAAACGAAATAATGTTCTACATAGTCATTCTGACTGTCACGTAACTGCCTTGAGAGGAGAGCTGGGACATAAGGCAGGAATTCAGAAAACTGATCAAGTTGTGGATTTATCTAAAACAGGTATATCCTGGGCTTCACTCTAGTGCCTGCCAGAGGGACACGTATAATGTTAGCATACGTTTATTTCGTTTCTCGTGCTTATATTTTCAAGTTCTTGCTTTGCTAACTCTGATATTTGCTTCAGACAAAAGCTATGTCTTTTGTGGGAGGTGCAAGACAGGACCAGAAGCAATGATATTTCCTGAAAGGTTGCTATGTGCCAGACATTTTACACAGCAATATCTTGAAAAGAAACAGGGATTGCAATAACCAGCAGGTCAATTGTAGGGGGAATTGTCACTCTGTATTTGTTGACCTTTGGTATAGTTTTGCATTTTTTTAAAGAATGGGAATATACGAGTTCCTGTGCATGCTTATGATTTTTTGGAGAGAAAATATAGATATTCCTAATTCAGACTCATCTGCTATGGAATGATCAATGGCTATTGAGTATAGGAACACTTGATTGTTACAGTCACAACAGAATGAGAATACACATGTTAAACCAAACAGAAGATATTATATATAATTTTTGTGATACTAGCTCCAAGAATCTATCACCTATAAAGAGAGCTGATCATTAAAAATTCATATTATCATGGGATTTCCTTTGGGAAAGCTGCTGACGGACAATTAGTATGAATGAAATACCAAGAAGTGTATTTAACATTTCACTGGTGATAACCAGGAATTGAGGTCTGTATTAGAGATCTCCAGAGAAATAAAACCAATAATTTCTCTCTTTCTCTCTCTCTTTATATATAGATATAGGTATACAGATATAGATAGACATAGGTATCAGTTCAGTTCAGTCGCTCAGTCGTGTCCGACTCTTTGTGACCCCATGGACCGCAGCATGTCATGCCTCCCTGTCCATCACCAACTCCCGGAGTTTACCCAAACTCATGTGCTGCCATCCAACCATCTCATTCTCTGTCGTCCCCTTCTCCTCTTGCCCTCAATCTTTCCCAACATCAGGGTCTTTTCCAATGAGTCAGCTCTTTGCATCAGGTGGCCAAACTACTGGAGTTTCAGCTTCAGCATCAGTCCTTCCAATGAACACCCAGGACTGATCTTTAGGATGGACTGGTTAGATCTCCTTGCAGTCCGAGGGACTCTCAAGAGTCTTCTCCAACACCACAGTTCAAAAACATCAATTCTTTGGCTCTCAGCTTTCTTTATAGTCCAACTCTCACATCCATACATGACTACTGGAAAAGCCATAGCCTTGACTAGACGGACCTTTCTTGGCAAAGGAATGTCTCTGCTTTTTAACATGCTGTCTAGGTTTGTCATAACTTTCCTTCCAAGGAGTAAGCGTCTTTTCATTTCCTGGCTGCAGTCACCACCTGCAGCTATTTTGGAGCCCCCCAAAATAAATAGGCAGATATAAATATGTATCTGTCTATAAGGTTGATTTAATTGATTGACATATACATGGTGGTGGTTTGTCGTGTCTAACTCCTTGTGACCCCACGGACTATAGTCTACCAGACTCATCCGTCCATGGGATTTCCCAGCCAAGAATACTGGAGTGTTGCCACTTCCCTCTCCAGGGATCGAACCTGAGTCTCCTGCATTCCAGGCAGATTCTTTAACAATTGAGAAGCCCTGATATACATACATACACACATATACATGTATTTATATACTTCTATATATATATATATAGTGGTTTAGTTATCAAGTCGTGTCCAACTCTTATGATCCTTGGACTGTAGCCTGCCAGGCTCCTCTGTCCATGGGATTCTCCAGGTGAGAATACTGGAGTGGGTTGCCACTTCCTTCTCCAGGGTATCGTCCCAACCCAGGAATCGAACCCAGGTCTCCTGCATTGAAGGCTGATTCTTTACTGATTGAGCTACAAGGTTCTGTGAAGGTATTTTTTAGAGAGATTAATGTTTAAATCAGTAGACTTTGAGTAAAGTAGAGTACCTTCCATAGTGTGTGCCTCACCCAATCAGCTGAAGGCTTTAATACATAAAAGACCGACTTTCCTGGGGAAGATGGAATTCTGCCAGGAGACTGCTTGCCTTTGAACTCAAACTGCAACTCTTCCCTAGGGCTCCAACCTGCCAGCCTACCTTACAAATTTTGGGCTTGCTGGATTCATAATCACATACATCAGTGCCTTGAAATCAATCAGCGAATCTACAAATAGATATCGATTATATATGTAATATGTATATTGATATTATACATCATAATATATTGATATATATCAATATATAATATATATTGATATGTAATACATATTCATATTGATTACATATAGAATATACATTGATATATATAACACATAATATAGATTATATATTGATTATATAGAATATATTTTGTTATATATAATATATATTGATATTTTATTTTTTTTATTTCTAAAAAAGAATTTTATTAAAAAAGCACAAATGCAAAGAAATGAACAGAGGAAAATTTATGCGTCGAACCTGGACTGGTCACTTATGATAATATACATGCTACAATTCCATTCTCTCCAATCATTCCACCTTCACCCTCTCCCACAGAGTCCCAAAGACTGTTCTAAATGCCTATGTCTCTTTTGCAGTCTCTTATACAGGGTTTAGGTTACCATTTTTCTAAATTCCATATATATGCGTTAATATACGGTATTGATGTTCTTCTTTCTGGCTTACTTCACTCTGTATAATTGGCTCCAATTTCATCCACCTCATTAAAACTGATTCAAATGCATTCTTTTTGATGGCTGAGAAATACTCCATTGTGTATATGTACCAAAGCTTTCTTATCCATTCATCTGCAGATGGACATCTAGGTTGCTTCCATGTCCTGGCTATTATAAACAGTGCTGCAATGAACATTGGAGTACATGTGTCTCTTTCAATTCTGGTTTCCTCGGTGTGTATGCCCAGGAGTGCGATCGCTGGATCATATGGCAGTTCTGTTTCCAGTTTTCTGAGGAATCTCCACACTGTTCTCCATAGTGGCTGTACTAGTTTGCATTCCCACCAACAGTGTAAGAGGGTTCCCTTCTCTCCACACCCTCTCCAGCACTTATTGCATGTAGACTTTTGGATAGCAGCCATTCTGACTGGTGTGAAATGGTATCTCATTGTGGTTTTGATTTGCATTTCTCTGATGATGAGGGATGTTGAGCATTTTTTCATGTGTTTATTAGCCATCTTTATGTCTTCTTTGGAGAAATGTCTGTTTAGTTCTTTGGCCCATTTTTTGATTGGGTCACTTAGTTTTCTGGAATTAAGCTGCAGGAGCTGCTTGTATAATTTGGAGATTAATCCTTTATCAGTTGCTTCATTTGCTATTATTGACTCCCATTCTGAAGGTTGTCTTCTCACCTTGCTTAGAGTTTCCTTTGCTGTGCAGAAGCTTTTGATTTTAATTAGGTCCCATTTGTTTATTTTTGCTTTTATTTCCAATATTCTGGGAGGTGGGTCTTGGAGGATCCTGCTGTGATTTATGTCGGAGAGTGTTTTGCCTACGTTCTCCTCTAGGAGTTTTATAGTTTCTGGTCTTACATTTAGATCTTTAATCCATTTTGAGTTTATTTTGGTGTATGGTGTTAGGAAGTGTTCTAGTTTCATTCTTTTACAAGTGGCTGACCAGTTTTCCCAGCACCACTTGTTAAAGAGACTGTCTTTTCTCCATTTTATATTCTTGCCTCCTTTGTCAAAGATAAGGTGTCCATAGGAGCGTGGGTTTATCTCTGGGCTTTCTATTTTGTTCCATTGATCTATATTTCTGTCTTTATGCCAGTACCATACTGTCTTGATGACTGTGGCTTTGTAATAGAGCCTGAAGTCCGGCTCTATATATATTTTGTTATATATAATATATATTGATATTAATTATATATACATGATATATATAGCTATTACATATAATATATGCTATTTATTATCATATATATTGATACTGGTTATATATTCATAATATATACTGATATTCTATATATAATCAATATCAGTATCTTTCTATATTTACGTTTACATTGATTTTAAGGAACTGACTTATGCAATTATGAGGCCAGGCAAGCCCAAAATTTGCAGGATAAGCTGGCAGGTTGGAGACCTGAGGAAGAGTTGCAGTTTGAGTTCAAAGGCAGAATTCCATCTTCCCTAGGAAGGTCAGTCTTTTTTGTATTAAAGCCTTCAGCCGATTGGATGAGGCACACACTATGGAAGGTAATCTACTTTACTCAGAGTCTTCTGATTTAAACATTAATCTCTCTAAAATATACCTTCAGAGAAACATCTAGAATACTGTTCAAACAAATATTTAGATACCATGGCCTAATGAATTGACACATTAAATTAACCATCCTATGGTCCTACGTATTTCATCACAGCCTATGAAAATTTTCTTTCTATTAACAATTGTTTTGGATACAAGTATATGCTAGGTTTGGCTTCCCTGGTCGTTCAACTGGTAAATAATCCACCTGCAATGCAGGAGACCCTGGTTCAATCCCTGGGTCAGGAGGTTCCCCTGTGGAAGGGATAGTCTACCCTCTCCAGTATTCTTGGGCTTCCCTGGTGGCTCAGACAGTAAAGAATCCACCTGCAATGTAGGAGACCTGGCTGGCTACAGTCCATGGGGTTGCAAATAGTTGGACATGACTGAGCGACTAAGTACATACCTTAAACATAACCTCAACAACATAGCACACCACCCCCAACCTCAGGGTGCTCTTTCTCACATTAGGATGATTTTCCTCTTCTTCAGCTGCCCTTGATAGAAATTGAAACATAGTCTTTTCCAAGAAAGAGTAAAGAAAATGGAGAATGACTGAACTTAACTCCCACAAACCTTGAGGGGACCTCCAGAGAATTTGTTTTAGGAATTTTCAAAATACATATTTCAGAGTGAACACATATATTACTTACTAGATAAAATTGACAAGCCAAAAACACATGCCACAATCAGTCACTTATAAATCTGTTAATGAGTGTTCTTTACAATTTGGAGAACACAGAAGAAACCCATTGAAAGATGTGATGTAAACGATGAACTCTCGTCATTAAAAATTCTTAGGCAGTCCTCAATATTTTGCACAATTTCACTGGTGAATTCAACCAAAACATAGCAAAAATGCCAAACATACACAAACTTTATAAGAAAATAAAGGAGGGAACACATCTTTTTTTATAACTTTTTATCTTATATTGGAATATAGTTGATTAATAATGTTATTCTAATTGCAGGCAGACAGCAAAGCTACTCAGTCATAAGTATACGTGTATCCATTCTCCCCCAAACACCCCACCCATCCAGGATGCAACTTATCATTAAGCAGAAGGAGGGAACACATCTTAACTCACTTTATGAGGCCAGCATTACCTTGCTACTAAAATTCACAAAGACATTAAAAAGAAAACTACAGATCAATATTATTCATTAGCATAAATCCAAATATCTTAATAAAATACTATTGATTTTAATCTACTGTTACATAAAAGAGGAGAATCCATCATGAGCAAGTAAAGGTTAGCTCAGAATAGACGACTGGTTTAACACTGAAAATCAAAATTGAAAACTAACTCTTATAAGCACTCTGTTATGAAGATAATAGAAAGCTACACGCTAAGAGAAAAGATTTGCAAAGCATATATCTGACAAAGGACTTGTATCTAGAATACGTATTTTTTTCAGTCACAAAATCAACAGGAAAAAAAAAAAACCCTTCAGTTAGAAAATGGTCAGGGAATTTCCTCGTAGTCCAGTGGCTAAGACGCCATGCTCCCAATGCAGGGGGCTCGGGTTGGATCCCAGTCAGGGAATTGATCCCACATGCTGCAACTAAAGATCCTGCATGCCTCAACTAAGACACTGCATTCAGTTCAGTTCATTCGCTCAGTCATGTCCGACTCCTTGCGACCCCATGAATCACAGCATGCCAGGCCTCCCTGTCCATCACCAGCTCCCAGAGTTCACTCAAACTCATGCACTGCATAGCTAAATAAATAAATATTTTTTGACAATGGACAAAGGACATAAACAGACATTTCACTGGAAAGGATACAGGAATGACAAATAAACAAATGACAAGCTGTTCAGCTTCATTAGCTATTAGGGAAAAGAAAATTAAAACCACAATATTACTACACAGTTTTCTGAATGGCTAAAATAAAAAACAAATAGTGACTAAAACAAATGCTAACAAAGATGCAGAGAAGCTGAATTAGTCATACACTGATGGTGGGAATGTAAACTGTAGCAGTTATTCTTGGAAATATTTCAGCAGCTTCATTAAAAAAGATGTTGATACCATATGACACAGCTAATGCACTCCTGGGCATTTATTCTAGATAAATGGAAGTTCACGTTCACGCAAAAATCGGAACACATTTATTTATAGTAACTTTATTTGTAGTAGCCCAAGTTGGGAACAACCAAAATGTCCTATGGTAGGTAAATGGCGCAGTAAATAAGTGTGGTATGTCCATACCGTACCAAGAACTTTCACATGTACAAGCTGGATTTAGAGAAGACAGAGAAACCAGAGATGAAATTGCCAACATCTCTTGGATGATAGAAAAAGCAAGGGAATTCCAAAAATAGCATCAATTTCTGCTTCATTGACTATGCTAAAGCCTTTGACTTTCTAGATCACAACAAACTGTGGAAGATTGTTAAAGAGATGGAAATACCAGACCACCTTACTTGTTTCCTGAGAAACCTGTATACAGGTGAAGAAGCAACAGTTAGAACTGGACATGGAACAACAGACCGCTTCCAAGTTGGGAAAGGAGTATGTTAAGGCTATATATTGTCACTCTGCTTATTTAACTTCTATGCAGAGTATATCATGCAAAAGGCTGGTCTTGATGAAGCACAAGCTGGAATCAAGATTACCGGAAGAAATATCAATAACCTCAGATACGCAGATGCCACCACCCTACTGGCAGAAAGTGAAGAAGACCTAAAGAACCTCTTGATGAAGGTGAAAGAGGAGAGTGAAAAAGCTGGCCTAAAACTCAACATTCAAAAAACCAAGATCATGGTATCTGGTTCCATCATTTCACGGCAAATAGATGGGGAAAAAATGGAAACAGTGACAGAATTTATTTCCTTCGGCTCAAAAATCTCTGTGGATGGTGACTGCAGCCAAGAAATTAGGACACTTGCTCCATGGAAGAAAACCAATGACAAATCCAGACATCATAGCAAAAAGCAGAGACATTACTTTGTCAACAATGGTCCATCTAATCAAAGCAATGTTTTTTTCTATCAGCCATGTATGGATGTGAGATTTGAATCATAAAGAAAGCTGAGCACCGAAGAAGTTGGACTATAAAGAAAGCTGAGTGCTTTTGAACTGTGGTGTTGGAGAAGACTCTTGAGAGTCCCTTGGACTGCAAGGAGATCCAACCAGTCCATCCTAAATGAAATGACTCCTGAATATTTATTGGAAGGACTGATGCTGAAGCTGAAACTCCAGTACTTTGGCCAACCGATGTGAAGAACTGACTCTTTGGAAAAGATCCTGACGCTGGGAAAGACAGAAGGCAGGAGGAGAAGGGGATGAAAGAGGACGAGATTGTTGGATAGCATCACCAACTTGACAGACATGAGTTTGAACAAGCTCTGGGAGTTGGTGATGGACAGGGAAGCTTGGTGTGCTGCAGTCCATGGGGTTGCAAAGAGTCGGACATGACTGAGAGACTCAACTAAGCTGAGCTGAAGCCCATACTTGGGGCTTCCCTAGTGGCTCAGATGGTAAAGAATAAATCTGTGATGCAGGAGACCCTAGTTCAATCCCTGGGTCAGGAAGATCCCTTCAAGGAGGGAATGGCTACCCCTGTAGGTATTCTTGCCTGGAGAATTCCACGGACAGTGGAGCCTGGCAGGCTAGAGTCCATGGGCCGCAAATAGTCGGACACGACTAAAAGGCTAAAGGTTTCACTTTTCACACAAGAACATACTGAATGATTTCCTCCTCCCCACCATGCTGAGATCAAGGCACTGATATCCACACTCACCACCATAAGGAGCGTCTATCCGGGGCAAAAAGTTGAAAAGAGGAATAAAAAGCACCCAGCTAAGAAACGAATAGGTAAGACAATCTCTCTTTGAAGATGTCACGGTCTTATATACAGAAACTCTTAAGAAATGCACAGAAAAAGGTACTGGACTCACAAGTCAATTTGCCAGGTGGCAGGATATAAGACAGTATCAGTAGAGGCAACTCAATTGTATCTTTGTATACTTGTACCAGACAGTAAGAAATTAAAATAAATTTAAAACCACATCAGAAAATATGAAGTACTTAGGGATAATACTTTCAAGCTACATATCCCAAAACTACTGTTGAGAGAAATCAAAGACTTAAATAAACAGAGAGATAGTCCATGCTCATTGGTCAGAAGGTGCAATAAAGTTACCATGTCAGTTCTTCCCAAATCGACCTGTAGAATCAACACAAGCTCACTGAAAATTCCAGAAGGGATTTTTGGGGGTAGAAGTTGACAAGAATATTTTAAACTCCACATGGGATTACAAAGGACCAGGACCAGCAAATGTAACCTTAAGAAAGATGAACAAATTTGGAACATCAACACTACCTTATTTCAAGACTCACTGTAAAGCAGCAGGCATCAAGACACTGTGATACTGGCATCAAGATAGACAAGTGGACCATTGGAACAGAATAGATAACCCACAAATAAACCCAACCACATAAGTACAACTAATTTTCGACATAGAGAGGCAATTGACAGATAGAAAGGATAGTCTTTTCAAAGGTGGTGCTAGCACAATTGGATATTCCTATCCCTTGAATGTGGGCCTTAATACCTGTCACTACACATCAGCGAAAATTGACTCAAAATGGATGACAGGCCTAAAAGTAAGCCTAAGAAAAATCAAGAAGAAAATCTGTTCTGACCTTGTGTTTGGCCAAGTTTTCTCAGAAACAAGATAAATAAATCTGATCAAGGGCCGTTATCCGGAATATATAGAAAGAGCTTTCAAACCTCAATATTAAGAACACAAACAACTGACTTAAAAGTGGACAAAAGACTGGAACAGATACTTCACTGTTCATACGTGGATGAGAAATAAGCACATGAAGACATGTTCAACATCCCTGGTCATTAGAGAAGTACAACTAAAAACCACAATTTGATAGCACTACCCAACTATTAGAATGTGCTCAGTCACTCAGTTGTGTCCGACTCTTTGCAACCCCATGGACTGTAGCCCACCAGGCTCTTCTGTCCATGGGGATTCTCCAGGCAAGAATACTTTAGTGGGTTGTCATGCCCTCCTCCTGGGGATCGTCCCAACCCAGGGATTGAACCCAGGTCTCCCTCATTGCAGGCGGATTCTTTGCCGTCTGAGCCACCAGGGAAGCCCACGCAGCTATTAGAATAGCTAAAATTTAAAACGACTCTCCATAGCAACTGTGAGCTAGGATTTGAAGGAACGGGAACCATCACATACCCCTGATGGAAAAGCAAAATGCACAACCACGTTGGAAAACTATTTTTGTAGTTCATCGTAAAATTGAATACACACCTACCACATTATTGAGCCTTTCCATTCCTATGTATTTACCCAAGCCACACAAAACTTGTACATGGATGTTCATGGCAGCTTTATTTGCAATAACTAAAAATTAGAAGCATCCCAAATGTCTGGTGGTAGGTGAAGGCATAAATAAATGATTGTACGCCAGAGAATGGAATACTGGTTTGCAATACATTGCAATGAACTACTGATGCATGGATGAATCTCAAAATAATTACTCCGACTGAAAGAAGTCAGATCAAGAAAAGATCATATCATCATGCGTGTGCATGCATGCATTGTATGTGTGTGACAATAATAAATCCTGTACAATTCTAGAAAATGCAAAGTAATCTCATAGTGTTTGTTCCTAGTGATGGGGAGGGAGGTGTCAGGGAGAATTGGGGGTAGAGGTTGCAAGGGGCATGAAGAAATGTTTCTTGTCTTAACTGTGGAGATGATTTCATGGGTCATGTGTCAGAACATATCAAGTTGTACACTTAAACGTGAACTTTGTTATATGTCAGTTATACCTCAATAAAGCTTTTAAAAAATGAGACAAACAGAAAGTGCCTCATCGACCTGTGTGACAATATCAAGTCACCAAACCTACATGGAATTGTCATCACTGAAGAAAAAGGAGGAAACGAGGAAGGGATGGAAAAATATCTGAGCATTTAATAGTAGAAAATGTTCCAAATATGAGGCAAAACTATTAACTCACAGTTCCAAGAAGGCCTATGAATTCCAAGCAGAAGACAATAAAAGGCTCACTAAGGATATGTGAACCGTGAACTCCCAGACGTTCAAGCAGGTTTTAGAAAAGGCAGAGGCACCAGAGATCAAATTGCCAACATCCGCTGGATCATGGAGAAAGCAAGAGAGTTCCAGAAATGCATCTATTTCTGCTTCATTGACTATGCCAAAGCCTTTGACTGTGTGGATCACAATAAACTGTGGGAAATTCTGAAAGAGATGGGAATACCAGACCACCTGACCTGCCTCTTGAGAAACCTGTATGCAGGTCAGGAGCAACAGTCAGAACTGTACATGGAACAACAGACTGGTTCCAAATAAAAGGAGTACATCAAGGCTGTATATTGCCACCTTGCTTATTTAGCTTATATGCAGAGTACATCATGAGGAACGCTGGGCTGGAAGAAGCACAAGCTGGAATCAAGATTGCTGGGAGAAATATCAATAACCTGAGATATGCAGATGACACTACCCTTATGGCAGAAAGTGAAGAGGAACTCAAAAGCCTCTTGATGAACGTGAAAGAGGAGAGTGAAAAGGTTGGCTTGAAGCTCAACATTCAGAAGACAAAGATCATGGCATCTGGTCCCATCACTTCATGGGAAATAGATGGAAAAACAGTGGAAACAGTGTCAGACTTTATTTTTTTGGGCTCCATAATCACTGCAGATGCTGATTGCAGCCATGAAATTAAAAGACGCTTACTCCTTGGAAGGAAAGTTATGACCAACCTTGATAGTATATTAAAAAGCAGAGACATTACTTTGCCAACCAAGGTCCGTCTAGTCAAGGCTATGGTTTTTCCCGTGGTCATGTATGGATGTGAGAGTTGGACTGTGAAGAAAACTGATCGCCGAAGAATTGATGCTTTTGAACTGTGGTGTTGGAGAAGACTCTTGAGAGTCCCTTGGACTGCAAGGAGATCCAACCAGTCCATTTGAAAGGAGATCAATCCTGGGTGTTCATTGGAAGGACTGATGCTAAAGCTGAAACTGCAATACTTTGGCCACCTCATGTGACGAGTTGACTCACTGGAAAAGACTCTGATGCAGGGAAAGGTTGGGGGCGGGAGGAGAAGGGGACGACCGAGGATGAGATGCCTGGATGGCATCACTGACTCTGTGGACATGAGTTTGAGTGTACTCCGGGAGTTGGTGATGGACAGGGAGGCCTGGCGTGCTGTGATTCATGAGGTCGCGGAGAGTCGGACACGACTGAGCGACTGAAATGAACTGAACTGAATTGAAGGCCCACCATTATTTAATTCATTTTGAAAACAAAAATAAGCTGAAATACTTAAAAGCAGGCTGAGAATAAAGAGACACGTTACAGAAAGGAGAGCAAAGGTAAGAATGACTTTTCTGCAAAAGTTAAAAACAAAACATCTGAAACAATCAGGGCATTGTTGCATAAATTCCAGTTTGTTCCCTAGAGCAGATTTTAATAAAACAGAATTAATTTAATCTACATGTGTTAACCTGTTTTGTGAATGTAGAAAGGCACAGAAATTTGTAACCTTTTTTACAAAATGAAAGAATATCTACGCAGGGAAATGTCAGTCTGTTTTTACAGATTTGTATGAACTTGAGGAAACTGTAAATAAAATCAAACAGATAATTTTGTTCTCTGTAACCTGTGATGTCTGGGATTGATGGAGGTTTTGAAAGTAAGGTGATTTTCAACCATTATTCATACATTTGTGAGCTGTTCCACTTGTCTTAACAGCATGGATTAATTTGGCAATAGTTATAGATTCTGATAAACTGAAAGAGAGACACTTGTTGTAGAATAACATACTGGTTACCGGGACCAATTCTGAAACAAGACTGTCTTTCTTTGAATCAATTCCAGGCTCTGCCACTTAACACTGTGTGAGACTTTGCCTGATATTTAAGTCCTTGCTACCAAACTTTTCCTAGGTGTAAAACAGAGGTTATAAGAACAGCCATTTTATAAACTGTAAATGGCTTCATGATCTGGCAACCATTTCATTGTGTGTGTGTGTGTGTGTGTGAGAGAGAGAGAGAGAGAGAGAGAGAGTTGATGCATAGAATAGATCAAACACAAGTCAAATTCAAATGTGGCAGAACTTTCAGAAATTAGTGGTATAAAGACAAAAAGAGGATTTGGACTTGACACCAGGATTAATCTCCTTCTCTGGTCCAGCCTACACTCAGTGAAGAACTGTGGACCTATGATCAAAATTTTTAGAGATTCACTAAAAGGTAAAAGACTTGTATTGCTTTTCAAAGCAGAACTTGTTTTTTAGGTTTCCAAAAGTTGATGTAAATAATTATAAATCTGGCTAGAAGGGGATGTAGAAATGAGGAAGAGAGGTTGAAGGAAGGGAAAGATAGACGTGGTAATAAGAAAAAGAGAAGCTAAAGCGGCTGAGAAGAAACTGAGGGTTAAGTACATTATCTGGAGCTACTAGAGTCTCCAATCGAGGAACTAAAAATCTGAAGAAAGTATAAAATCCGAAAGAAAGAAAGCGAGGGCAGATTGAAGGCACTTGTGAATGAGTTAAATTCTCTTCTGTAAGAAGAACGTGGTCACTTGGTGATGTCTGTAGTTGATGAATTATTGAAATAGCAGACTGAACACTTTATTTACATATAACACAGTAACTGCCAAAAACAATGCGAGCAGGAATTACTAAAATGATCTACGGGGAGAAGCACAACTGGGGAGTGGGAAGTGATGGAGTCTCAGACCTTCGCTTGTTTATCACAAGCTCCTTTGTACTTTCTGATCATCACTACTTTATTTACCCATGTGCATGACTTCCTTTCAGTAAGAGCGATTTTTATTTTTAAGCATGGTTTCTAAAGGATGGTGTTTCTGGGAGGAGGCTCCAAAGCTAATTGGCATGACTTTATCAAGACTTTACCATATGAAAGGAGATTTTATCTTGCATACATTATGCACAGTGAAAACTTAAATTGCTCAGCAACTCATGGTAAGGAAGATCGGCCATTCATATGCCAATAACCCATGAATGTGTCTTAGCACAATGTTGGTAGTAAGGTTCAAGAGACATCCTGAAGACATCAAAATGCATTCAGCACCTTACAGGAAAGAAGTTGAAGGAACATGTTGCCATATAGTAATTTATCTATGAAATGGTCCCCAAAAGGGTGCTCAAAGGGCTCAATAGCAGTTGAAAGAAAATTTAGCTCCTGACTCATCACCCCATTTTATGAGATAGTATTATCAAATCTACTGGGTGGCTTTCTTGAGTACAGAAAATGGGCATTCTTTCATGTGTTGACTTGCAAGGTCCTTGGACCTCAGGGAAAACAAATAAATGGATCATAAAAAGGTCCTAAGGTCAGGAGAATGAAGGAAAACCTGAATGAGAGTGTAAGTTAGGTGAGTTCAGACCAGAGAATCAGGCACTGGCCTAGAGTAAAGTCCAGCCACAACCTGGGCTGTAACCCAGGGGATCAGGTTCCTGGCTAGGGAGAAAGTGCCAAGCTTCTTTGGGCACCAGAAAGGAGAGACACTGGGCCTTCAAAAAACAGCCGAACAAGGATCTCCTCAGGACAGAGGGAACTGACATTAATGAGTCCCTTGTGTTGGGCATTGAATGCAAGCCAAGCACCGTGAAAAGCATTTTCCAAACATTATCACGTCTTTTCTTCTTTACAAATACCCATCCCTTTGTACAGATGAGGACTCCAAAGCTAAAGAAACAAACAAAAAAGGGAAAGCAAGTTGACCAAGGTAAGCACAGTTCGTAAGGCATGGACTGGGAGTGTATCTACAGGTATACTTTTTATAGGATCATGCCTGCAAACTGCCTAAGATCATGACAAAGAAGGGCATGAAAGTTTTAAGCATACACTGGAAGGAGAATTGGTTCCCAGAGAGAAAAGTATCTGAAATTCTATGTAAAAACCACGAGTCAGCCCTTCGTTGTTGGTTCCTAAGTAGACTTGGGTAAAACTACTTGTCATTAAAAAACATTCCTAAGAACCTTAATTAGGGTTTCTGAAATTCAAACTCAAAGCACACACTGAGGCTCAGAGTGGTTATGTGTTTTGCTCTGTAACTCTGTCTACAAGAGAGTCCATTTGACTCCAAGGTCCATGTTCTTTGACGAATTTAGGACCAGCAATTCAGGAACATACAAGGACTGCTAGGAGCATAGGATTCTTCATTTCTCATGACCATCCCGAGCCCAGATATCACCAATCATGTTCCCTTTTGTGGACCCTGTCTGTTCCTGAGAGACAAATCGCAAAGGGTCAGAGAAATTCTCAACCTCCTGAAAGGAGTAAGGGGAAAGAGACAGAGAGAGAAAAGGAAATTAGAGGGAGAAACTGAGGATTTGCCTATCTCCTGCCTTCATTCACTCCCAGAAGTGACCAAGGTATGTGCCCTATGAGGAGTGGCAAGGAGAATGGGGTTTGGTGGGGGAAGAGGAGCTCCAAAGCTGTATTTTGTATTTTGATTACCCTCAAAATCTAAACATCTGAAAGAAAAATAGGACAAAGGTTTTATTTTTTTGTATTTGTTTGAAAACCTGTTAGTGATTTTAAAAGGATGGAGAAAGACAGCTTGGGGTAGGTGGAAGCCCGCGTGAAGGATGGGAGCTTAGAATACTGGAGTAGTCAGAATTCTAAGAAGGTCCACAACGACCAGGGTAGAGAAAGGTGAGTGAGAATGGGGAGGTTGGCAAGGGCCAGGTCATGCAGCTCATTATGTTTGAGTCATGTTGAGGAGTTTGTATTTCAGTCCCAGTGAAACGGGAAGCCCTTCTGGGGTTTTGTTCAGTTCAGTTCAGTTCAGTCACTCAGTCGTGTCCGACTCTTTATGACCCCATGGACCGCAGCACGCCGGGCCTCCCTGTCCATCACCAAATTCCGGAGTCTACTCAAACTCATGTCCATTGAGTCGGTGATGCCATCCAACCATCTCATCCTCTGTCGTCCCCTTCTCCTCCTGCCCTCAATCTTTCCCAGCATCAGGGTCTTTTCCAATGAGTCAGCACTTCGCATCAGGTGGCCAAAGTATTGGAGTTTCAGCTTCAACATCAGTCCCTCCAATGAACACTCAGGACTGATCTCCTTTAGGATGGACTGGTTGGATCTCCTTGCAGTCCAAGGGACTCTCAAGAGTCTTCTCCAACAACACAGTTCAAAAGCATCAATTCTTCGGCGCTCAGCTTTCTTTACAGTCCATCTCTCACATCCATACGTGACTACTGGAAAAGCCATAGCCTTGACTAGATGGACCTTTGTTGACAAAGTAATGTGTCTGCTTTTCAATATGCTGCCTAGGTTTGAAATAACTTTCCTTCCAAGGAGTAAGCGTCTTTTCATTTCATGGCTGCAATCACCACCTGCAGCTATTTGGGAGCCCCCCAAAATAAACAGGCAGATGTAAATATGTATCTATCTATAAGGCTGATTTAATTGATTGACATATACATGGCGGTGGTTTGTCGTGTCTAACTCCTTGTGACCCCACGGACTATAGTCTACCAGGTTCATCTGTCCATGGGATTTCCCAGGCAAGAATACTGGAGTGTTGCCACTTGCTTCTCCAGGGGATCTTCCCTCTCCAGGGATCGAACCTGAGTCTCCTGCATTCCAGGCAGATTTTTTAACTGAGAATATCTGATATACATACATACATACATATATATGCATTTATACACATATATACAGTGCTTTAGTTATCAAGTCGTGTCCAACTCTTATGACCCTTGGACTGTAGCCTGCCAGGCTCCTCTGTCCATGGGATTCTCCAGGTGAGAATACTGGAGTGGGTTGCCATTTCCTTCTCCAGGGTATCATCCCAACCCAGGAATCAAACCCAGGTCTCCTGCATTGCAGGCTGATTCTTTACCGATTGAGCTACAAGGTTCTGTGAAGGTATTTTTTAGAGAGTTTAATGTTTAAATCAGTAGACTTTGAGTAAAGTAGAGTACCTTCCATAGTGTGTGCCTCACCCAATCAGCTAAAGGCTTTAATACAAAAAAGACCGACCAGCCTGGGGAAAATGGAATTCTGCCAGAAGACTGACTGCCTTTGAACTCAAACTGCAACTCTTCCCTGGGGCTCCAACCTGCCAGCCTACCCTACAAAGTTTGGACTTGCCGGACTCATAATCACATACGTCACTGCCTTGAAATCAATCAGTCAGGAATCGAACCTAAGTCTCCTGCATTGCAGGCAGATTCTGTAACAACTGAGAAGCCCTGATATATATACATAAATGTATATACATATAGACAGTTATTGATATTGATTATATATGTAAAATATAATATTATATATTATTTTTATAATGTATACTGCAATATATATGCAATATATATGTTGACATTATATATTACAATATAATACATATTTATGTTGATTATATATGTAATATATGTTGACATAATATATAATATATAATGATGTGCATTATATATTGTTTTTGATGATATATAATATATTTTTACATTATATATAGTATATGATGTCAATATATATTATATATTATATAATATCAGTATATTATATATTGATATTGATTGAGTAGACATAATATATATTGATATTATATATAATGTATTAATTCAGTTCAGTTCAGTTGCTCAGTCGTGTCCGACTCTTTGTAACCTCATGGAAAGCAGCAGGCTAGGCCTCCCTATCCATCACCAAGTCCTGGAGTTTACTCAGATTCACGTCCATCGAGTCCATGATGCCATCCAACCATCTCATCCTCTCTCATTCCCTTCTCCTCCCACCTTCAGTCTTTCTCAGCATCAGGGTCTTTTCAAATGTGTCGGGTCTTTTCAAATGTGTCAGGTCTTTGCATCAGGTGGACAAAGTATTGGAGCTTCAGCTTCAACATCAGTCCTTCCAATGAATATTCAGGACTGATTTCCTTTAGGACAGACTGGTTGGATCTCTGCAGTCCAAGGGACTCTCAAGAGTCTTCTCCAACACCACAGTTCAAAAGCATCAATTCTTTGGTGCTCAGCTTTCTTTATAGTCCAACTCTCTCATCCATCCATGACTACTGGAAAAACCATAGCCTTGACTAGACAGACCTTTGTTGGCAAAGTAATATCTCTGCTCTTTAATATGCTGTCTAGGTTGGTCAGAACTTTTCTTCCAAGAGGTAAATGTTGTTTAATTTCATGGCTGCAGTCACCATCTGCAGTGATTTTGGAGCCTGAAAAAATAAAGTCTGCCACTGTTTCCCCATCTATTTCCCATGAAGTGATGGGACCGGATGCCATGATCTTAGTTTTCTGAATGTTGAGCTTTAAGCCAACTTTTCCACTCTCCTCTTTCACTTTCATCAAGAGGCTCTTTACTTCCTCTTCACTTTCTACCATAAGGGGGTTGTCATCTGCATACCTATCGTTATTGATATTTCTCCTGGGAATCTTGATTCCAGCTTGTGCTTCCTCCAGCCCAGCGTTTCGCATGATGTACTCTGCATATAAGTTAAATAAGCAGGGTGACAATATACAGCCTTGATGTACTCCTTTTCTTATTTGGAACCAGTCTGTTGTGCCATGTCCAGTTCTCACTGTTGCTTCCTGACCTGCATACAGATTTCTCAAGATGCAGGTCAGGTGGCCTGTTATTCCCATCTCTTTCAGAATTTTCCACAGTTTATTGTGATCCACACAGTCAAAGGCTTTGGCACAGTCCATAAAGCAGAAATAGATGATTTTCTGGAACTCTCTTGCTTTTTCCATGATCCAGTGGATGTTGGCAATTTGATCTCTGGTTCCTCTGTCTTTTCTAAAACCAGCTTAAACATCTGGAAGTTCACGGTTCAGGTATTGCTGAAGTCTGGCTTGGAGAATTTTGAGCATTACCTTACCAGCGTGTGAGATGAGTACAATTGTGCGGTATTTGAGCATTCTTTGGCATTGCCTTTCTTTGGGATGGGAATGGAGACTGACCTTTTCCAGTCCTGTGGCCACTGCTGAGTTTTCCAAATTTGCTGGCAAATTGAGTGCAGCACTTTCACAGCATCATCTTTTAGGATTTGAAATAGCTCAACTGGAATTCCATCACCTCCACTAGCTTTGTTCATAATGATGCTTCCTAAGGCTCACTTTACTTCACATTCCAGGATGTCTGGCTCTAGGTGAGTGCCACACCATCGTGATAATCTGGGTCATGAAGATCTTTTTTGTACAGTTCTTCTGTGTGCAGAAAGTGAAGAAGGACTAAAGAGTCTCTTGATGAAAGTGAAAGAGGAGAGTGAAAAAGTTGGCTTAAAGCTCAACATTCAGAAAACTAAGATCATGGCATTCGGGCCCATCACTTCATGGCAAATAGATGGGGAAACAAGGGAAACAGTGAGAGGCTTTATTTTGGGGGGATCCAAAATCACTGCAGATGGTGATTGCAGCAATGAAATTAAAAGACACTTACCCCTTGGAAGGAAAGTTCTGACCAACCTAGAGAGCATACTAAAAAGCAGAGACATTACTTTGTCAACAAAGGTCTGTTTAGTCCAGGCTATGATTTTTCCAGTGGTCATGTATGGATGTGCGAGTTGGGCTATAAAGAAAGCTGAGTGCCAAAGAATCGATGCTTTTGAACTGTGTTGTTGGAGAAGACTCTTGAGAGTCCCTTGGACTGCAACGAGATCCAACCAGTCCATCCTAACGGAAAACAGTCCTGAGTGTTCATTGGAAGGACTGATGCTAAAGCTGAAACTCCAATACTTTGGTCACCTGATGAGAAGAGCTGACTCATTGGAAAATACCCTGATGCTAGGAAGGATTGAGGGCAGGAGGAGAAGGGGACGACAGAGGATGAGATGGTTGGATGACATCACCGACTCAATGGACATGAGTTTGGGTAAACTCCAGGAGTTGGTAATGGACAGGGAGGCCTGGCGTGCTGCGGTTCAAGGGGTCGCAAAGAGTCGGACACGACTGAGCGACTGAACTGAACTGAACTCTGTGTATTCTTGCCACCTCTTCTTAATATCTTCTCTTTCTGTTAGGTCCATACCATTTCTGTCCTTTATTGAGCCCATCTTTGCATGAAATGTTCCCTTGGTATCTCTAATTTTCTTGATGCTATCTCTAGTCTTTCCCAGTCTATTGTTTTCCTCTATTTCTTTGCACTGATCACTGAGGAAGGCTTTCTTTTCTCTCCTTGCTATTCTTTGGAACTCTGCATTCAAATGGGTATATCTTTCCTTTTCTCCTTTGCTTTTCGCTTCTCTTCTTTTCACAGCTATTTGTAAGGCCTCCTCAGACAACCATTTTGCTTTTTTGCATTTCTTTTTCTTGGGGATGGTCTTGATCCCTGTCTCCTGTACAATGTCACGAACCTCTGTACATAGTTCATCAGGCATTCTATCAGATCTAGTCCCTTAAATCTATTTCTCCCTTCCACTATATGATTGTAAGGTATTTGATTTAGGTCATACCTGAATGGTCTAGTGGTTTTCCCTACTTTCTTCAATTTCAGTCTGAATTTGGCAATAAGGCGTTCACGATCTGTGCCACAGTCAGCTCCTGGTCTTGTTTTTGCTGACTGTATAGAGCTTCTCCATCTTTAACTGCAAAGGATATAATCAATCTGATTTCGGTGTTGGCCATCTGGTGATGTCCATGTGTAGAGTCTTCTCTTGTGCTGTTGGAAGAGGGTGTTTGCTATGACCAGTGCATTCTCTTGGCAAAATTCTATCAGCCTTTGCCCTGCTTCATTCTGTACTTCAAGGCCAAGTGTGCCTGTTACTCCAGGTGTTTCTTGACGTCCTACTTTTTCATTCCAGTCCCCTATAATGAAAAGGACATCTTTTTTCCGGTGTTAGTTCTAAAAGGTCTTGTAGGTCTTCATAGACCCCTTCAACTTCAGCTTCTTCAGTGTTACTGGCCGGGGGATAGATTTGGATTACTGTGATACTGAATGGCTTGCCTTGGAAATGAACAGAGTTCATCCTGTCATTTTTGAGATTGCATCCAAGTACTGCATTTCGGACTCTTTTGTTGACTATGATGGCTACTCCATTTCTTCTAAGGGATTCTTGCCCACGGTTGTAGATATAATGGTCATCTGAGTTAAATTCACCCGTTCCAGTCCATTTTAGTTCGCTGATTCCTAAAATGACGACGTTCACTCTTGCCATTTCCTGCTTGACCACTTCCAATTTGCCTTGATTCATGGACCTAACATTCCAGGTTCTTATGCAATATTGCTCTTTACAGCATCGGATCTTGCTTCTATCACCAGTCACATCCACAACTGGGTGTTGTTTCTGCTTTGGCTCTGTCTCTGTATTCTTTCTGGAGTTGTTTCTCCATTGATCTCCAGTAGCATACTGGGCACCTACCGACCTGGGAAGTTCATCTTCCAGCGTTCTATCTTTTTGCCTTTTCATACTGTTCATGGGGTTCTCAAGGCAAGAACAATGAAGTGGTTTGCCATTCCCTTCTCCGGTGGACCACATTATGTCAGAACTCTCCACCATGACCCGTCCATCTTGGGTGGCCCTACATGGCATGGCTTAGTTTCACTGAATTAGACAAGGCTGTGGTCCATGTGATTAGGTTGGTTAACTTTCTGTGACTGTGGTTTCTGTCTGTCTGCCTTCTGATGCCCTCTATCCACACCTACCGTCTTACTGGGGTTTATCTTACCTTGGACGTGGAGCATCTCTTCACGGCTGCCCCAGCAAAGCGCAGCCGCTGCTCCTTACCTTGGACGTGGGGTATCTCCTCACGGCCACCGCCACTGACCTGAGACGTCGGGTATCTCCTCACTGCTCCTGCGCCGCGCAGCCCTGGGGTTTTGAGTGGGGGAGGCAAAAAGCACCATTTATTTTTCAGAAAGATCAGTCTGGCTACTGAATGGAGAAGGAAGTTTGGTGCAAGTGGGGGACCAGTTAGGAGGCTTGGCAGGACCCCATGAGAGGCACAATCGTGGACTCCAATGAAGTTGGAGAGGTTCAAGTGGTGTTTGGGTGGTAGAGGTGATAGGGATGCCTGGAGGATGAGATAATGACCAGAGGAAGATGTGGGTGTGGGAGAGAAAAGAAATAAGGGTGCTCTCCATTTTTATTTCACTTGAATATCCGAGTGGATGGTGGTGTTATTCATCGAAAAGGGGAAGGCTTCTGTGGGAGAAGCCAAGTTAGGGAGAGTTGGGGACAGGAGATAAAAGAAACTCAGGAGCTCCATTTTTGCCATTTAAAGATGAAATGCCTATGAAACATCCAGGTGGAGATGTCAAATGAGCATACAAATAAGTGTGAGATCACAACCTCTCATCTTCCCTCCCGTGCCCCGGCCCCCAACACACAAATGGGACCATATACTGTCCCTTCTGCATTTTGCTTTCCTACATATTTTGAAGGTGCCCCTAAATGAGATCCTATAGACATAACTCGTGCTTGCTAATGATTGCATAAGAATCCACAGAATGGCTATACCACAATGTTTTCAGTCATTCCCCAATTGATGAGTGCTTACTCTGTATCCTAGTTTGCCCCACCTTGCAGTGAACAGGAAGAGAAGTCTAATCCCTAGCACCCAAAGTTCTTGTTGTCCCGCTTTAAACCAACTCCCATGCATATACCGCCTGGAACACTGAAAGCAGGACCTGACTGAGGACATTGAGGCTGGACCATGCACGACCTTGGAGAGAAGTCAGGTTTAGGGCCAGCCCATTTACTGTCCAGTCCTTCTCAGTCTATTCTGCTGGCTTGTCAACCTCAACCCAACTTCCACGTGTTGGTGTGTCTCAGGGAATAGCCGTGCACATTCCTCTCCTAACAGTACCCTCTCGAGGTGATTCTTCCCTGTCTTGTGGCTTTAAACACTATCCGTGTCCTGTTTTGTCTTGATAATTCTGCTTTTGCAGCCTACATGGAGAGTGGACTTCTCCAAACCTCAGACACTTAACAAGTGCAAATAGGAACTCTTGACACACATGCCCCACTGTCTTTCTTCCTTCTCCAAACCTATCACATCCACTCCCTGTATTTTCTGTGACTATACATAACACCTTCATTACCAAGACTTGCAAGAAAACACTCTCATGGTAATCGTTCATGTCTTAAGTTTGTTCACCAACTGCCTTCAATCCACCAGCAAGTGATGTCTGTTCTCTTTCCAAAATATCATAAGAACCCATGCACTATTCTCTAAATTCATGTTGCCTTTCTGGGCCAAGCCACTGCCATCTCCCAAGTGGGCTACTGCAAGAGGGTTCAAATCGGTCTCTCTGCTTTGCTTTGTGCCCTGCCCACTTAGGGTATTTTCCACAGAGAGCAGTCAGAGAGAAATTACTGAATATAATTAGATCATGGCACTCCCTTGATTCAGTTCTCTCTCTGGCTCCCCAGAGCTCTTTGAGTGAAAACAAAACTCCATCATGGCTCCTTCCCACCACTGCACTGTCCTTTGTTCCCTCCATCCCCTCTCTCACTGGGCTCCACCCACACTGGCATCCTTTCTGCCCCTCCAGTGCCCCTCTTTTCTGCTACAAGGCCAGAGGAATTGCAGTTCTCCCTGCTGGGCAGGCTTTCCCCCTGTTTCCCAGCAGAACTGACCACATATCACTGTCCTCAGAAAGGCCATCCCTGACCTCTGCCACTTCTCTTGGGTTCTAGGTGATATGTACCAAATCATTTCATTTATTTCCCTGAGGGCACTTGTAGCAACCTTTAAGTGCTTTTATATTTTCTGCCATGTTTATATTCCCCACTAGAAAATAAGTTCCTTGGATGCAGGGGCTCTCTGTCTAGAAGAATGGCTGGTACATGGTAGCCCTCCATAAATACGTACTGAAGGGACCTCTCCCTCCCTCTACCGACATTCCACAGGGCCCTTCACTTTTGCCTCAGTTACAGCTGCCAGTAGTCAGAACACTTTTGATTGCAGATGTGACCAGGAACTGAAAAGAAGGAGAAGGGGATGTCCTAGAAGCCTCTGTGAGAAAGGACTTGGAGAGTATTCCCCAGCTGCTCTCCTTGTCACTGGAGTAGCCCTGCTCCTGTTGCTGGAGGGTCAAGGGCCTAGGAATTGTCTTCTGACAAGTTTGTGGATTCACTGACCAAGCATGACTTTACTTCACCTCTTTCTCCTACTGTTTCACCGATTTCTGTTGGCTCTGTGGGCTGTGTGTCAAAGCCAGAGAAAGAGAAGTTGTTGAGTTCTGGTTTTGAATTGGTCCCTCTTGTCCCTTCTGCCTCCAATGGGCTGAGAAGTTCTTCTTGTCATCACCTGACCCCCTACCCACCAGCAATCATGGCTTGCTCCTTGGCCTCTGCCTCCTTGGGTCCCTCTTGGCGGCCACCTGGAATGGTGAGGCACAGCTCATCTGCTTCCTGCCTACAAGCAACCTAAGATTCTCAGAAGGTGGCTCCTAAGAGTGGTGACAGTGACCACCTTGGTCAAGGCACCAGCTGCACAGCAGGCTCTTCCTAAGTCTATGTCCCTGCCCTTTGCTGGCACTAGCCCTGTCTAGGGGTAGAGGGCTAGACTTTGCATGCTGGCGAGGTACATGTCTGTATGTCTGCTTCTCAGTCTTCTTGGGATGCTTTCTAGGCAGCGATGAGAAAGTTCTCACTGCTTCATACCCCATGGTGACCCAGTCAGTTCTGAAGGTGCAGGGTTGTTCAGGTCAAGGCAATGCTGCCACCACAGAAAACAGCTTTGTATACCCATGGAAGGTGGATGGACTGGAGTGAGGGGGAGGAGAGAATATGTGCTGGGCAGATGAAACTCCATGGCTACCATAGTCCAATCACACAGCGCATATAGCCCTCTGCTAGCATTTCTCTTATTTGTATGGGCAGCCCAAGCTTTAGTGGAGTGAGGCATCCTGAGGAAAGGCTCTATGGTTTGATCAGTTTTTATATTTGACCACGAAGTCCACAGTTCAATGCCTGGCTCATGGTAACTGTGAAACCCCTATTTATGGAGGGAAAGGGGGAAAGGAGGGACGAGTTGTTCTTGGAACTGGTCACATCTGACTGTCTTTTTTTTTTTTTAATTCTGTCAGCTCTGTCTCAGTGCTGACTGTGTGTGTGTTTGTGCGTGTGTTTGTGTGTTCATGCATGCGTACATTTATACGTATATCGATGGGTTCCCCCCAAGTTTTATTGAGATATAATTGACATATAACACTATAAAAGTTTAAACTGTACAACAAAATTATTTGATACATGTACATATCACTAAAATGATTACCACAAGAAGTTTAAAAGCATCCATCACCTCAGTTACACTTTCTCCCCTTTTAATGAGAACTTTTAATATCTACTCTTACCTACTTTCAGTGTTGCTATGTAGTTTGTATTAAAGATCTGATCATACCAAGTCCCTCCTTGAATGTGTTGAGTGGGCCCCGTGAGCTTGGGTATAGAGTCCAAGCATCTTAGCTTTCTTTTCAGGGCCCCCACACCTTCCAACCCCATCTTCTACCGTATACTCTTGGAGATCGTGAGCTCTGTCCACATCAGATGATTAGGCATGACGAGAAGTGACTATGCATGTATTAGCATGCTATAGGGCCTTGGACACAGACTAATCCCTCTGTCTGTGGGAACGGAATGCCTTCCATTCTGCCTCAACGTGCTGGACTGCTATGCATCTTTCAGAGGTCACCTTGGGGCTTTAGTCTTCTGTGCAGTTTTGCTTGATTCCCACCAGAAATGGTTATTGGGTAGGTCCTCCTTTCTGGAAGAAGTAGGACTGTAGCCTCGTTGCACTCTACTCTAATGGTTGCTTGCTTGCCTATCCTCTCAGCATTTGGCCTTGTGTGGCCTCTCTGCTCCGACACACACTGCTCACCTTTCCTCACCTTGCCCCACACCTCCAACACATCAACATTCACTACTCAAGTATCACACTGCCTGTCTCTAAGCCCCCAGTGCCAAGTGGTGGGTAAGGCTTCCGTAAATATTTACTGGTGAACTGGAAAGAGACACTGCATCATAGGGAGATTTCCGGTTTTGTTCTTGTTTTGAGCATGGATGTGCCGTTCGTGGTTCACATTGGGAATGTTAGCAAGTCGAGGGCAGAGACAAGAAGAAACAAATGCCTGGCTCTGGACCAGGTCCTGTCCCCGGCTCTTGATTTGACTTTCGTCACCCATCATGGAGGATGGCACTAAGAACAGAGTGCTCTTGATTCCTCCTCTGCTTCCAGGCTGCATGAATTGAGGCTGAGTGTGTGGGAGGAGTTGGAGGGCTGAAGAACTCCCAGGTCCCTAGTTCTCCCATAGTCTGGAGCAGGGACAGGGTTTCCAGCCACACTGTCTGCTCCCAAGGTCAATCTCAAAACCGGTCCGTCTCCTCTTGCTTCAGACCCCTGTATATCCCTAGGCTCCATAAATATTTGTGGCGTGGCATTATGAATAAATGAGTACGTGTTCTTGTGTTCCTTATTTCTTCCGCAAGTGTTGTAGAGGAAGGAAAGAGCTGGAAAAGGGGGAAGAATCTCTGGAAAAAAAAATGGGTCAGCAGGCTGCAGGGCTGGAGGGGGAGAGTGTTCCATTAGCCCCAGCTCAAGTTCAGAATAGAAGTTGTTGCCTTGGTGGCGGTAATGTTGGGGAGTGTGTGTGCGTTGAGGTGGGGAAGAACCAACCGCTAAACGCGAGAAAACCATTTTTGCTTGGCTTTGTTTAGGCGGGGCAAGTGTCTTCTCAATGCTGCCCACCTTCTCTTGCAAGGTGCTTGATTTACTCATTTAAATGTTCTACGGGGAGAGGAAGGATAAAACAAAACTCCCTAAATCTATGTCAGATTCCCTTGGTCCACATGGAACCCTTTCCCTGGCTTCCTCTTCATACACATCCAGTTGATCGAGAGGCTGAGGACCCACACTCCCTCCCGCCAACACCAAGCCTCCTGCTCCCGCCCCCTCCCACCGCCTGCTGCCCCGCAGCCCCGCAGCAGCCACAGGGGGAACCAAAGAGACAGAAGCCTTCCCAGCTGCCCGGACCACAGACGCCAACACCCCCCGCCCCCCACCACACGCCGCCCGCCGGCGCCCCGCACGCTAACCCACGACCGAGCGGCGGCTGCAGCAGCGGGCTGCGGGCTGCAGGCTGCGGTGACTCGCACCGGCGCGCTCCTGGCAGCGCTAGCCATCCCAGGTGACTGGGACTCGCTAGATCGGCTAGCCCGGGGTCCTCCGCCCCTGGCCCGGGTTCCAGCGCCCACCTGCCTTCCTGCCCTCTGCCGCCTCTCACCTCCTCCCACCCCCACTCCCCCCTCCAGGCTCGCGGGAAGGGAGGTCGCGGCAGCGGCCCGGCAGCATCGGCGACCGTGGCGACAGCGGCGACAGTGGCGGCAGCGGTGGCGGCGGCGGCTGCAGCGGCGGCGGAGGCTGCGGCGGCGACCGTGGCAGAGGCGGTGGCGGAGGCCTCCGTGGCGGAGGCGGAAGCAGAGGTGGAGGCCGAGGCCTTAGTAGAGGAGGCAGTGGCGGAGGCCACCCTGGGGGAGGCGGTGGCAGCCCTGGCGGAGGAGGAGGCGGAGGCTGCCCTGGCGGCAGCGGCCGTGGCGGTGGCGGAGGCCAGCGAGGCCGAAGCCGCTGCCACAGCAGAGGCTGCGTCGCCCGCCTTGGGGGAGGCGGATGCGGATGCCGCTGCGGAGGTGGAGGCGGCGGTAGCGGCGGCGTCTGCTGCCGCCGGGGATGCAGATGCGGAAACGGGCGGGGGCTCCGAGGAGAACCCGGACTTTCCTATGGCCTCGCTGTACGTTGGCGACCTGCACCCTGAGGTGACGGAGGCAATGCTGTATGAGAAGTTCAGCCCGGCCGGGCCCATCCTCTCCATCCGCCTTTGCAGGGACAAGATCACCCGCCGCTCGTTGGGCTATGCGTATGTCAACTACCAGCAACCGGTGGACGCCAAGCGGGCCCTGGAGACCCTGAACTTTGATGTCATCAAGGGCAGGCCGGTGCGCATCATGTGGTCCCAGCGGGACCCCTCGCTTCGCAAGAGCGGAGTGGGCAACGTCTTCATCAAGAACCTGGGCAAGACCATCGACAACAAGGCTCTGTACAACATCTTCTCGGCGTTTGGCAACATCCTGTCCTGCAAAGTGGCCTGCGACGAAAAGGGGCCCAAGGGCTATGGGTTCGTGCACTTCCAGAAGCAGGAGTCCGCCGAGCGGGCCATAGATGCGATGAATGGCATGTTCCTCAACTACCGCAAAATTTTCGTTGGGAGATTCAAGTCGCATAAAGAACGAGAGGCCGAAAGGGGAGCCTGGGCCAGGCAGTCCACCAGTGCTGACGTCAAGGATTTCGAGGAAGACACCGATGAGGAGGCCACCTTTCGATGAAAACATCCCAGGAGCGAGCCAGCCAGCAGAGCCAAACCTTGGCTCCCACCCGGTTTACAACCCACCCCCCCCATCCCATTTCCCCCAACCCACCAGCAGTGTATTGTATTGGGAGTGCAGGTCTCTCGCTCTCCCCTTCCTTCCTCCTTCTTCCCTCCACCTCTGCCTTCCTGTTTGTCCCTCTCTGTCTCTCTCTGTCTCTCTCTCTCTCTCTGTCTCTCTCTCGACTTCTCCCTTCCCTCTCCTCCCCTCCCCCCACACCCACCTTGGGTGTTGTGAATAATCTTGCTAATCTGTGCCACTTGATAGTTAAAGGCTGCCTCTTCTCCTTGTGGTTTGGTTTAAAAAGCACTTTCTCTCTTTGTTTATTGCACAGGTGATGCAATGTCATGGTAGAAACATCAGGAAGGAGAAGGAAATCAGATGAGGGAAAACCAAGAGAGTAATTGCTCCCCATGACCCTACTACCCGGAGACAACCACTTTTACCATTTTGGTGTGCTGTTTTTCAGGCTCTCTTCTCTCCGCTCTCTCTCACCCTTCCTCACCTCCACCCCACCTTCCCTTTTAACACAATGTCATAGAATGGTTCATGTATGTGGTGTTTTTTAACCTGGTTTTTCAAAAACTAAAACCAAACAAATGTCAACCCATTGAACTTCTTTCCATGTTATTCAACAGGCTTGAGAAATGTCATCTTCAGTGCCTGCAGAGTGTATCTATGGACCCTAACATTTCTGTAATCATCGCCGCATTGTTGTGCCTAGTTCTTTCCCTGTGTTTAAACCCAGCACTGTGTATACTCTGATGAGTGAATTCTTCCTTGTCAAGCCAAATCTTTGCTAGCGTACAGGATGTTCTTAATTGTGGACTTGCAGGATCCACATGTGGACATTTTAAAGACTGTTCCTGTGTGTTGCCAAATGGCCCCTTCATAAGCATTGTACCAATTTGCATTCATGCCAGCCAGCTCAGCTAGTAAAAAGAATATGCCCATTTCCCCTGCATAGTCTCCTGGTCACTGTAATTGGGGTGTGTGTGTGTGTGTGTGTGTGTGGCGGGGGTGTGTGTGTGCGCGTATGCACGCATGTGTCTTAGCCAGCTTGATGGGCTGCAAATGGTATTTTTCTGTCCTTAGTTGTTTTGCTGAATTTAAATACTGTTTATCACCTCCTTCCCATGAGCCCACTTCCTGCCCTTTTTCCCATTCTCAGAAAAATAATCCAGCTTCATTGTAGGAAAAAAAAAATCACAAAGCAGACAAGTCAACAGAAGAAAATTAATGTCACATGAAATCTTAATGATCACCCATACCTCCCTGAATCATTCATCTCCACCTGCCCAGTATTTTTCATGTGATATATATGTGAATTGTAATGTATATACTGTTTCATTATCTTCTTTTTCACAATAAATATATGATATAGATAGATATAGATGTATAGATAGATATTATTGAACTTCTTTTCATGTCATTAAATATTCTTCTAAAATAGTTTCCATGGCTGTTTAGTATTCCAGGGAATGGGCTAGACAGAGGAACAGATAGCTGTATACATCTGTATCCATATGTAGATATAGATATGGGCATATTTGTTTTCACTAGTTCGTCATCATTGAACATCTGGATGGCTTCTTTGTTTTTTGTTTTCTTATTCAAATCCAAGTTGCTTAGAGCATAGTGCACAAACCTTGGTTACATTTTAGATTTTTTTCTGAACAAACATTGTCAAAAGAAGAAGAGTTCAAGTTTTGAAATATTTTTTGGGGGGTTATTATTAAGTAGCTATTCACAAATATAGTTGTCAGTTTACCCTCATCAAGTACAACATTGTGAGAGGACCTGGAAACCTGGACAATTTTCTGGACTTGCTATTGCAATCATTTCTGTATTCTTCCAATACTTTATCAGGGTAGCTATAGGGTTTTTTTTTAAACATTTATTTTTATACAGATAATACAGCTTCATTTTTTAGATTCTGTATATATGTGTTAATATACAGTATTTGTTTTCCTCTTTCTGACTTACTTAACTCTGTATAACAGGCTCTAGGTTCATACATCTCACTTCAACTGACTCAGATTCGTTCCTTTTTATGGTTGAGTAATAGTCCACTGTATATATGTACCACAACTTCTTTATCCATTCATCTGTTGATGGACATCTAGGTTGCTTCCATGTCCTGCCTACTATAAATAGTGCTGCAATGAACATCAGAGTACATGTGTTTTTTTGAATTATGGTATTCTCAGAGTGGTGGCTCAGTAGTGGGACTGCTGGTTCATGTGGTATTTTTATTCTTAGTTTTTTAAGGAATCTCCATAGTGGTTATATCAATTTACATTCCCACCAGCAGTGCAAGAGGGTTCCCTTTTCTCCACATCCTCTCCAGCATTTATTGTTTGTAGAGTTTTTGATAATGGCTACTGATGAACCTATTTGCAGGGCAGGAATAGGGACACATATCTGGACACAGGAGTGTAAGGGGAGGGTGCGATGAATTGGGAGAGTAGTACTGACATATATACACTACCATGTGTAAAATAGACAGTTAGTGGGAAGTTGCTGTATAATAGAGGGAACTCAGCTTGGTACTCTGTGACAACCTAAAGGGGTGGGATGGGGAGTAGGAAGAAGGCTCTAGAGGGAGGGGATATATGTATACTTATGACTGATTCATGTTGTTGTGCAGCAGAAACTAACACGATATTGTAAAGAATTATCTTCCAATTAAAAATAAATTTTAAAAAAGGAAAATACAAAACTTAATAATTCTAAGTTGATAACAGAATTCACTTGGGTCATCTGGGAGCAAACTTTGTGACTTCAGGTTAAATTATCTCTCTCATTGAGTATTCAATGAATGCACTGGTTGAGGTTTAAGCCCAAATATGCTATATTATAAATAATTTATATATGAGCATAATCATATTTTAACATTTGATTCTCACTAAATCTCTGCTTTCTGAGAGATTAACAGCAGATTGATTTTAACAGTGTTCATGTCTTGCATTCCTAGCACTTTTCATGAACCTAGTGCATAAAAGATTCTCAATAATTGTTGGCTGAGTCAAAAAAACATAATAGAAGCCTTGTTCAATTGATAAGAAAAAGTAAAAATCACTCCTAATTCTACCACTTGACAAAAAGAAAAATTTTGAAGCACATGAAACATGTACATAAATAAATAGTACCTTCAAAATGTAATATGTATTGTTTCACTATGGGATAATTTCACTATAATTGGTCTTTCATATCATATTTCCAAATTATTCAATATTCTCTAATTTTGTTTTCAGTTTATATTCTATATTATAAATGAGCTATAATTTCTTAAACTTAGTCCCTTCATTATGCTTATATTTTTCTGGGGTTTTCCCAGATAGTTTAACTCTATAGGGAACACATTTGTAGCTGAATATTTGCTGAAATGTGGAGATATTTAATTGACTTATATAACTTGTTCATGGATTGGAAGAATTAATATTGTTACAATGGTCAAAGCAATCTACAGATTTAATGAAGTTCATATGAAAATGCCCATAATATTTTTTACAGAAATAAACAATCCTAAAATTTATGTGTAACCCAAAAAAACTGAATAGCCAAAGCAATCTTGATAAAAAAAGAACTAAGCTGAAACTATAACTTTCCTGGCCTCAGACTAGAATACAAAACTATGGCAATCAAAACAACATGGTACCAGTACAAAAATAGACTCATCAATTGATGGAGCAGAAAAGTCAGAAGTAAACTCATGAATATATAATCAATTAATCTACAACAAAGGAGGTAAGAACATACAATGAGGAAAAGACAGTTCTTCAATAAGATGTGCTGGAAAAACTGAACAGGTACAAGTAAAAGAATAAATTAGGACTCTTTTTCTTAGGAGAAAGAGCTTCCCCAATGGTTCAATGGTAAAGAATCCACCTGCCAATGCAGGAAATGTAGGAGACGTGGGTTCAACCCCTGGGTTGGGAAGATCCCCTGAAGGAATTGGCAACCCACTCCAGTTATTCTTGCCTGAAAAATCCTATGGATAGAGGAGCCTGGTGGCCTACAGTCTAAAAGATTTCACAGATTCAGACATGACTGAGTGCACATGCACACCCACATACACACATATACTCACGTCATATCCAAAAATGAATTCAAAATGGATTGAAACCCTAAATTTCAATAAACCATGAAACTCCTAGAAGAGGACATTGACAGAACAATCTCTGACATGTCATAGAAATATCCCTTTGATATGTCTCCTAAGGCAAAGGAAACAAAAGAAAACATTTTTAAAAGAACCTAATTAAACTTAAAAGCTTCTACACAGCAAATGAGACCATTGACAAAATGAAGACAATTTATGTAATGGGAGAAATATATTTACAAATGGTATGAACAATAAACTGTAATTTCCAAACTATATGAACAACTCATATAAATCAATATTAAACAACTACAATTTATGAAGCACAGAAGACCCAATTACACATTTTTCCAAAGAAGACATATAGATGGCTAACAGGCACATGAAAAGATGTTCAACATCATTAATCATCAGAGAAATGCAAATCAAAACCACAATAAGATAGCCACCCTAACCTCAAATATCTCAGAATGGCCATCATCAAAAAGACCACAAATAACAAATGTTTTGAGGATGTGAGAAAAGGGAACCCTGTACAGCATTGGCAGGAATGTACATTGGTGCAAAAACTATGAAAATCAGCATTGCAGATTCCTCAGAAAAATAGAACTACCATATGATCCAGCAATATTCCTGGATATATATTGAAAGAAAACAAAAACACAAATTCAAGAAAAGATACATGTACTCCAATGCTCATAGTAATGTTATTTACAATAGTCAAGATATGGTATCAACCCAAGATTCCACCAACAAATGAATGGATAAAGAAAATGTAGTATATTTACTGGAATATTCAGTTCAGTTCAGTTCAGTAGCTCAGTTGTGTCCGACTCTTTGCGACCCCATGAATCACAGCATGCCAGGCCTCCCTGTCCATCACCAACTCCCGGAGTTCACTCAAACTCATGTCCACAGAGTCAGTGATGCCATCCAGCCATCTCATTCTCTGTCGTCCCCGTCTCCTCCCACCCCCAATCCCTCCCAGCATCAGACTCTTTTCCAGTGAGTCAACTCGTCGCGTGAGGTGGCCAAAGTATTGGAGTTTCAGCTTTAGCATCAGTCCTTCCAATGAACACCCAGGGTTGATCTCCTTTAGAATGGACTGGTTTGATCTCCTTCTCAGCCACAAAAAGAGTAACAATTTGCCATTTGCAACAATATAGATGGACATGTAGGGATTATACTCAGTGAAATATGTGAGACAGAGAAAAACAATTCTTGGTTATCACTTATGTGTAAAATCTAAAAATAAAACAAAAGAATGAACATAATAGTGACAACAAAAGGAAACACACTCACAGATATAAAGAACATCATCTGAGCCTTCAGCTAGTATCAATCTTCTTTCAATAGTGACATTATAAGTCCCTGATCACAGATCACCCATAACCAATATAATAAAAATGAAAATGTTTGAAATATTTCAAGAATCACAAAAATGTGACAGAGATATGAAGTGAGTAAATGCTCTTGGAAAAATAATGTTGGTAGACTTGCTCAGTGCAGGGTTGCTACAAAATCTTCAATTAAAAACAAATTTTTTTTTAATTGAAGTATTCTATATTGCCCTTCTTTGTCTCTTGTTGTGGTCTTTGTTTTAAAGTCTATTTTGTCTGATATGAGTATTGTTACCCCTGATTTCTTGACATTCCCATTTGCATGAAATATCTTTTCCCATCCCTTCTTTTTCAATCATATCTTTAGGCCTGAAGTGAGTCTTTTGTAGGTAGCATATTGAAAGGTCTTGTTTTTTAATCGCTAGCCACTTTATGTCTTTTGGTCAGAGCATTTAGTCCACTGACATTTAAAGCAATCGTTGATAGGTATGTACTTATTAGGGCTTCCCTGATAGCTCAGTCGGTAAAGAATCAGCCTGCCAATGCAGGATACTGGGGTTTGATCCCTCATTTTCCCCTGGAGAAGGAAATGGCAACTCACTCATGTATTCTTGCCTGGAGAATCCCATGGACAAAGGAGCCTTGAGGGCTACAGTCAATGGGGTTGCAAGAGTCAGACAAAACTTAGCTGCTAAACCACCAACCACGTGTACTTATTACCATTTTATTACCTTTTTCCAGTTGTTTTTTGCAGTTGTTTTGTTTCTATTCATTTTCTTCTTTTTGTCTCTTCTATTGATGCTAAAGCTGAAACTGCAATACTTTGGCCACCTCATGCAACTAGTTGACTCACTGGAAAAGACTCTGATGCTGGGAAAGGTTGGGGGTGGCAGGAGAAGGGGACGACGGAGAATGAGATGGCTGGATGGCATCACCGACTCTGTGGACATGGGTTTGAGTGTACTCTGGGAGTTGGTGATGGACAGGGAGGCCTGGCGTGCTGTGATTCATGGGGTCGTGGAGAGTTGGACACGACTGAGCGACTGAACTGAACTGAACTGATTGTAGCTTGATGATTTTCTTTAGTAGTATTATGTTTGGGTTTCTTTCTTTTTTGTTTTTATGGTTCTATTATTTGTTTTTGATTTATGGTTATCACAGGGTTCATGTATGTTGACCTATAATTATACCTACTTGTTTTAAACTAGCAGTCATTTAAGTTCAAATATATTCTGAAAGATCTACATTTTCTCCTCTCCCCTACACTTTGTGGTTTAAAAGTCATATTTTACATTATCCTTTAACTGTTCCTTGTAGTTTTAGTTACTTTTACTTTTTTGTCTTTTAATCTACACACTCTCTCATTTAAGTAATCTTTAAGTCTTACTGTATATCTGCCTTTCCTAGTGCAATTTTCTTTTTCCTATAGATTCTTATTTTTTCCATTTAGAGAAGATCCTTCAACATTTCTTTTAGGGTTAACTTTGCTGCAGAAGACTCTTGAGAGTCCCTTGGACTATAGGGAGATCAAATTAGTCAATCCTAAAGGAAATTAACCCTTAATATTCATTGGAAGGACTGTTGATAAAGCTGAAGCTCAAATACTTTGGCCACCTAATGCAAAAAGCTGACTCATTGGAAAAGTCTCTGATGTTGGTAAAGATTGAAAGCAAAGGGAGAAGGGGGCAGCAGAAGAAGAGATGGTTAGGTAGCATCACTGACTCAATAGACAGGAATTTGAGCAAATTCCGGGAGATAGTGGAGGTCAGAGGAGCCTGGCCTGCTATAGTCCATGGGGTCACAAAGAGTCACCCACAACTTAGCAACTGACCAACAACAAATATTGATGAATTCTTTTAGTTTTTGCTTGTCTGAGAAGTTCTTTATCTCTTCTTGTATTCTAAATTATAATCTTGCTAGGTAGAGTATTCTAGATTTCAGGTTTTCCCATTTAGCACTTTTTATATATCATGCCCGGAGAAGGCAATGGCAAGCCACTCCAGTACTCTTGCCTGGAAAATCCCATGGATGGAGGAGCCTGGTAGGCTGTAGTCCGTGGGGTCGCTAAGGGTCAGACACGACTGAGCGACTTCACTTTCACTTTTCACTTTCACACATTGGAGAAGGAAATGGCAACCCACTCCAGTGTTCTTACCTGGAGAGTCCCAGGGATGGGGGAGCCTGGTGGGCTTCCGTCTATGGGGTCACACAGAGTCGGACACGACTGAAGTGACTTAGCAGTAGCAGCAGCATATATCATGCCACTCCATTCTTGCCTGCAAAGTTTCTGCAGAGAAATTAGCTGATAGCTTCATGGGGGTTCCCTTATATATAACTTTTGGTATTTCCCTTGCTGCCTTTCAAATTATCTAACTTTTGCCATTTTAATTATTATGTATCTTGATGTGGGATTTTTTTGGGGGTTCATCTTGTATGAGATCTTCTGTGCTTCAAGTACCTAGATATTTATTTCTTTCTTCAGGTTTGGGAAATTTTCAGTCATAATTTATTCAAATACATTTTTGTCCCCTTCTCTTTCTTCTCCTTCTAGAACCCTTATAATGTGAATGCTGCTATATTTAATGCTAATTTAGTTATTTTAAAATTTGTTTTTATTTCTGCTCTTCTGATTAGGTGATTTTCAACATTCTATCTTCTATGTTGCTTAGTCTGCCATTTATTTCTATTAGAGTCATTTTTTTTAATTTCAGATATTAAATTATCTATTTTTGGTTGGGCCTTTTTAAATATTTTCTAGTTCCTTGTTAAAGTGACTTGTGTTTATATTAATATTAATTCTTTGCCCTAATTCAGTTAAAATTTTTATCATCAATGTTCTTTATCAGGCAAATTGTTTGTTTCTGTTTCATTATTTTTTTCAGGGTTTTTCTCTTGCTCTTTCAATTGAGAGTAGTTCCTCTGCCTTTTCACTTTACTGAACTTTATCTGCCTCTATGAATTTAGGTGGGGCTTCCCTGGTGGCTCAGAGGTTAAGGCATCTGCCTCCAATGAGGGAGACCCAGGTTCGATCCCTGGGTCGGGAAGATCCCCTGGAGAAGGAAACGGTAACCCACTCCAGTATTCTTGCCTGGAGAATCCCATGGATGGAGAAGCCTGGTAGGCTACAGTCCACGGGGTCGCAAAGAGTCGGACATGACTGAGCGACGGAATGATGAATTTAGGTGAAGCATTTACCTATTGTGGTCTTGAGCAGATGTTCTTATGTGAGAATGTCCCTATACTGACTATGTGTGCCCAATGCCTTTGGTGAGTGACTGATTTGAAGTGGATGTTACTTTTCAGTGAGAACAGTTCCACATGTACATGCTTTTTTAATGTGTTTATGGGTGGAAGGAGGTGAACTTCCATCCTCCTATTGCTCCATTTGATTTCTCCTCAAATACACAATATCTTTGAAGCAATAAAGTGATGTGCAATAAAACAAGATATACCTGTAAATCCAAAGACAAAATTAGTTTCTCAGAGACACCTACATTACCCTGTTTATTTCAACATCATTCTCAATAACCCAAACAGGACATAACCAATGTCTGTCAATGGATGAATAGATTAAGAATATTTTATAAACACATACATATGCACACAAATAATGGAATATTTTTGAACCATAAAAGAAGGAAGTCCTGACATTTGAAACAACAATGATGAATCTGAAGGACACTAGGCTAAACAAAATAAGCCAAGCAGGGAAAGACAAATATGTATGATCTCAATTTTATGTGGAATCTAAAAAAGGACAAGCTAATTGAAACAAAGTAGAATGGTAGTGAACGAGGAGTGGAGCTTGGGAGAAATGGGAAAATATTGGTTAAAGGGCACAAAATTTCATTTATGAATATGTTCTGGGGATACAATGTACAGAACAGTGAATATAGTTAATAATATTTTATTGTACACTTGAAGTTTCCTCAAAGAGTAGATCTTAATCATTTTTGCCATACAAAAAAGGTACTTATGTAAGATAATGGATGAGTTAATTAACTGGGTTGTGGTGATTACACTATGTATACTAAATCATCAAGTTGTAAACTTTACATGTTTACTATTTTAATTGTCAATTGTACCTCAATGGTCCGTCTAGTCAAGGCTATGGTTTTTCCAGTAGTCATGTATGGATGTGAGAGTCGGACTGTGAAGAAAGCTGAGTGACAAAGAATTGATGCTTTGAACTGTGGTGTTGGAGAAGACTCTTGAGAGTCCCTTGGACTGCAAGGAGATCCAAGCAGTCCATTCTAAAGGAAATCAGTCCTCGTTGTTCATTGGAAGGACTGATGCTAAAGCTGAAACTCCAGTATTTTGGCCACCTCATGCGACGAGTTGACTCACTGGAAAAGACTCTGATGCTGGGAGGGATTGGGGGCAGGAGGAGACGGGGATGACGGAGAATGAAATGGCTGGATGGCATCACCGACTCGATGGACATGAGTTTGAGTGAGCTCCGGGAGTTGGTGATGGACAGGGAGGCCTGGTGTGCTGTGATTCATGGGGTCGCAAAGAGTCGGACACGACTTAGCGACTGAACTGAACAGAACAACATTCATATAACACTACCCAAGAACACTAGAATGCGTGTGTATCTCAAGTATATATGAAATATTCTTTTTGATAAACTCATGTAATAAACCATGAAGTAGGCTTCAACATATTTAGAAGGCTTGAAATCATATAAATTAAGTTGTTTCTATTGATGAGCATGAAAGAGGAGAGTAAAAAGATGGCTTAAAATTCAGCATTCAAAAAATGAAGATCAGGGCATTTGGTCTCATTTGGTAAATAGATGGGGAAAAAGTGGAAACACTGACAGATTTAATTTTCTTGAGCTCCAAAATCACTGTGGATCATGACTGAAGCCACAAAATTAAAAGATGTTTGTTCCCTGAAAGAAAAGCTATGATAAAACTAGTTCAGTTCAGTTCAGTCGCTCAGTCGTGTCCGACTCTTTGTGACCCCATGAATGGCTCAGCTTTCTTCACAGTCCAACTCTCACATCCATACATGACCACTGGAAAAACCATAGCCTTGACTGGAAGGACCTTGGTTGGCAAAGTAATGTCTCTGCTTTTTAATATGCTGTCTAGGTTGGTCATAGCTTTCCTTCCAAGGAGTAAGCGTCTTTTAATTTCATGGCTGCAATCAGCATCTGCAGTGATTTTGGAGCCCAAAAAAATAAAGTCTGATACTGCTTCCACTGTTTCTCCATCTATTTCCCATGAAGTGATGGGACCAGATGCCATGATCTCTGTTTTCTGAATGTTGAGCTTCAAGCCAACCTTTTCACTCTCCTCTTTCACGTTCATCAAGAGGCTTTTGAGTTCCTCTTCACTTTCTGCCATAAGGGTAGTGTCATCTGCATATCTGAGGTTATTGATATTTCTCCCAGCAATCTTGATTCCAGCTTGTGCTTCTTCCAGCCCAGCGTTCCTCATTATGTACTATGCATATAAGTTGAATAAGCAGGGTGACAATATACAGCCTTGACGTAATCCTTTTCCTATTTGGAACCAGTCTGTTGTTTCATGTCCAGTTCTAACTGGACATGTTGCTTCCTGACCTGCATACAGGTTTCTCAAGAGGCAGGTCAGGTGGTCTGGTATTCCCATGTCTTTCAGAATTTTCCACAGTTCATTGTGATCCACAGAGTCAAAGGCTTTGGCATAGTCAATGAAGCAGAAATATATGCTTTTCTGGAACTCTCTTGCTTTTTCCATGATCCAGCGGATGTTGGCAATTTGATCTCTAGTTCCTCTGCCTTTTCTAAAACCTGCTTGAACATCTGGAAGTTCAAACACCCTCTTCCAACAACACAAGAGAAGACTCTACACATGGACATCACCAGATGGTCGACACCGAAATCAGATTGATTATATTCTTTGCAGCCAAAGATGGAGAAGCTGTATACAGATAGCAAAAACAAGACCAGGAGCTGACTGTGGCTCAGATCATGAACTCCTTATTGCCAAATTCAGACTGAAATTGAAGAAAGTAAGGAAAATCACTAGATCACTAGACCATTCAGATGTGACCTAAATCAAATCCTTTATGATTATACAGTGGAAGTAAGAAATAGATTTAAGGGACTAGATCTGATAGATAGGGTGCCTGATGAAATATGGACGGAGGTTTGTGACATTGTACAGGAGACAGGGACCAAGACCATCCCCATGGAAAAGAAATGCCAAAAGCAAAATGGCTGTCTGAGGAGGCCTTACAAATAGCTGTGAAAAGAAGAGAAGCGAAAAGCAAATGAGAAAAGGAAAAATAAGCATCTGAATGCAGAGTTCCAAAGAATAGCAAGGAGAGATAAGAAAGCCTTCCTCAGTGATCAATGCAAAGAAATAAAGGAAAACAACAGAATAGGAAAAACAAGAGATCTCTTCAAGAAAATTAGAGATTCCAAGGGAACATTTCATGCAAAGATGGGCTCGATAAAGGACAGAAATGGTATGGACCTAACAGAAGCAGAAGATATTCAGAAGAGGTGGCAATAATACACAGAAAAACTGTACAAAAGAGATCTTCACAACCAAGAGTCACGATAACGTGATCACTGTCCTAGAGCCAGACATCTTAGAATGTGAAGTCAAATGGGCCTTAGAAAGCATCACTACGAACAAAGCTAGTGGAGGTGATGGAATTCCAGTTGAGCTATCTCAAATCTTGAAAGATGAAGTTGTGAAAGTACTGCACTCAATATGCCAGCAAATTTGGAAAACTCAGCAGTGGCCACAGGACTGGAAAAGGTCAGTCTTCATTCCAATCCCAAAGAAAGGCAATGCCAAAGAATGCTCAAACTACCGCACAATTGTACTCATCTCACACGCTAGTAAAGTCATGCTCAAAATTCTCCAAGCCAGGCTCAGTAATATGTGAACTGTGAACTCCCAGAGGTTCAAGCAGGTTTTAGAAAAGGCAGAGGCACCAGAGATCAAATTGCCAACATCCACTGGATCATGGAGAAAGCAAGAGAGTTCCAGGAAAACATCTATTTCTGCTTCATTGACTATACCAAAGACTTTGACTGCGTGGATTACAATAAACTCTGGAAAATTCTGAAAGAGATGGGAATACCAGACCACCTGACCTGCCTCTTGAGAAACTTGTATGCAGGTCAGGAAGCAACAGTCAGAACTGTACATGGAACAACCGACTGGTTCCTAATAAGAAAAGGAGTACGTCAGGGCTGTATATTGTCACCTTGCTTATTTAACTTATATGCAGAGTACATCATGAGGAACGCTGGGCTGGAAGAAGCACAAGCTGGAATCAAGATTGCTGGGAGAAATATCAATAACCTCAGATATGCAGATGACACTACCCTTATGGCAGAAAGTGAAGAGGAACTCAAAAGCCTCTTGATGAAAGTGAAAGAGGAGAGTGAAAAGGTTGGCTTGAAGCTCAACATTCAGAAGACAAAGATCATGGCATCTGGTCCCATCACTTCATGGGAAATAGATGGAAAAACAGTGGAAACAGTGTCAGACTTTATTTTTTTGGCTCCAAAATCACTGCAGATGCTGATTGCAGCCATGAAATTAAAAGACGCTTGCTCCTTGGAAGGAAAGTTATGACCAACCTTTACAGTCTATTAAAAAGCAGAGACATTACTTTGCCAACCAAGGTCCGTCTAGTCAAGGCTATGGTTTTTCCCGTGGTCGTGTATGGATGTGAGATTTGGACTGTGAAGAAAGCTGATCGCCGAAGAATTGATGCTTTTGAACTGTGGTGTTGGAGAAGACTCTTGAGAGCCCCTTGGACTGTAAGGAAATCCAGCCAATCCATTCTAAAGGAGATCAATCCTGGATGTTCATTGGAGGGACTGATGCTAAAGCTGAAACTGCAATACTTTGGCCACCTCATGCGATGAGTTGACTCACTGGAAAAGACTCTGATGCTGGGAAAGGTTGGGGGCGGGAGGAGAAGGGGACGACAGAGAATGAGATGACTGGATGGCATCACCGACTCGATGGATATGAGTTTGAGTGAACTCCGGGATTTGGTGATGGACAGGGAGGCCTGGCGTGCTGTGATTCTTGGGGTCGGGGAGAGTCGGACACGACTGCGTGACTGAACTGACCTGAACTGAACCATTTTAAAGTATAAAATTGAGTGATATTGAATTCCTTAGCAGTGTTTTACAACCACATGAATGTTGTGATATTTTTCTATTTCTGAAAACACATCCACCGATATTTTGATAAGAATTGTATTCATTCTGTAGATCTCTTTAAGAGTATTTCCATCTTAATAAGTCTTCAAGTCCATAAATAAAGTTTTTTTAATTTGCTTAGTACTTTAAAATTTTCTTTCAGCAATGCGTTGCAGTTTTCAGTGTACAAGTCTTATACTTCCTTACTTAAATTTATTGGTAAATATTTAGTTTTAATTCTGTTGTAAAAGGAATTGTTTTCTTAATTTGTTCTCATATTATTTATTACTGATATATAGAATACAAATTACTTTTGTGTTGATTTTCTATCCTGAAATTTTCTGAATTTGTATATTAGTTCTAATAATTTTTGTGGATTGCTTAGGACTTTCTCTATGTATAAAAATGTCATCAGCAAATAGAGATAATTTTATTGGTCCTGTTCCAATTTGCGTGTATGCTAAGTTGATTCAGTCATTTTCAAGTCTGTGCGACCATATGGACCATGGCTCACCAGGCTTCTCTGTCCATGGGATTTCTACAGGCAAGAATACTGAAGTGGGTTACGATGCCTTCCTCAGGGGATCTTCCTGACATGGAAGGGGATCGAACCTGCATCTCCTGAATTGGCAGTTGGGTTCTTTAGCACTGAGCCACTAGGGAAGACCAATATTAGCTGGTAGTTTTTCATAAATGTTCTTTATCATCATGAGGAATTTCCCTCATGATGTTTTCATTTTGCCAAATGTTTGTCTTATCATGGAAGGGTGTTGCTGCTGCTGCTTAGTCACATCATTCAAGTCTAACTTTGTGTGATCCTATGGACTGTGTAACCTGTGTAGTCCACCAGGCTCCTCTGTCCATATAATTCTCAAGGCAAGAGTACTGGCGTTAGTGGCCATGCCCTCCTCCAGGGAATCTTCCCAACCCAGGGATCAAACTAAAGTCTCCTACATTGCAGGTGGATTCTTTACCATCTGAACCACCAGAGAACAACACAGGGGTGTTAGATTCTGTCAAATAGAATGCTTTTTTTACATATATTGAAATGACCTTGTGGTTTTTCCCTTTATTCTATTAACGACATATATTACAAAGATTGATTTTCATATGTTGAGCCACTCTTGCATTCCTGGTATAAGTCTCACTTAACACATTTTAATATGTGTTTCATTTATTTCTTAGTAGTTTTAAAAGAATATTTCACTATAATTATAAGATAAAATATTTTATAATTTGGGTTTTTCTAGTGTTTTTTGGACTAGCACTGATATCTGTGCAATGATTAAACATTCTTTGGCATTGCCCTTCTTCAGGATTGGAATGAAAGCTGACCTTTTCCAGTCTTGTTGTCACAGCTGAGTTTTCCAAATTTGCTGGCATATTGAGTGAAGCACTTTCATAGCATCATCTTTTAGGATTTGCAATAGCTCAGATGCAATTCTATCACCTCCACTAGTTTTGTTTATGGTGATGCTTACTGAGACCCACTTGACTTTGCACTCCAGGATGTCTGACTCTAGGTGAGTGACCACACCATCATGATTATCTGGGTCATGAAGATCTTTTTATACAGTTCTTCTTTGTATTCTTGCCACCTCTTCTTAATATCTTGTGTTTCTGTTAGGTCCATATGGTTTCTGTCTTTTATTGTGCCCATCTTTGCATGAAATGTTCCCTTGGTATCTCTAATTTTCTTGACGAGATCTCGTCTTTCCCATTCTATTGTTTTCCTCTATTTCTTTGCATTGATCACTGAGGAAGACTTTCTTATATTTTTGCTATTCTTTGGAACTCTGCATTCAGATTGATATATCTTCCCTTTTCTCCTTCGCCTTTCACTTCTCTTCTTTTCCCAGCTATTTGTAAGGCCTCCTCAGACAACAATTTGCCTTTTTGCATTTCTTTTTCTTTGGGATGGTTTTGATCACTGCCTCTTGTACAATGTCACGAACCTCCATCCATAGTTCTTCAGGCATTCTATCATATCTAATCCTTTGAATCTATTTGTCACTTCCACTGTATAAAAATAAGGGATTTGATTTAAGTCATACCTGAATGGTCTAGTGGTTTTCCCTACTTTCTTCAATTTCAGTCTGAATTTGGCAATAAGGCGTTCATGATCTGTGCCACAGTCAGCTACCGGTCTTGTTTTTGCTAACTGTATAGAGCTTCATCTTCGGCTGCAAAGAATATAGATCTGATTCAGTATCAATCTGATACTGAATTCAGAATCAATATTATTTCAGTATTGACTATCTGGTGATGTCCATGTGTATAGTCTTCTCTTGTGCTGTTGGAAGAGAGTGTTTGCTATGACCAGTGCATTCTCTTGGCAAAACTCAGTTAGCCTTTGCCCTGTTTCATTTCATATTCCAAAGCCAAATTTGCCTGTTACTCCAGGTATCTCTTGATTTCATACTTTCGCATTCCAGTCCCCTGTAATGAAAAGGGCATCTTTTTTTAATGTTAATTCTAGAAGGTCTTGTAGGTCATCATAGAACTGTTCAACTTCAGCTTCTCTGGCATAAATGGTTGGGGCATAGACTTGGATTACTGTGATACTGAATGGCTTGCCTTGGAAATGAACAGAGATCATTCTGTCATTTTGAGATTGCACCCAAGTGCTGCATTTTGGACTCTTTGGTTGACTGTAAGGGCTACTCCATTTCTTCAAAGGGATTCTTGCTGACAATAGTAGATAAAATGGTCATCTGAATTAAGTTTGCCCATTCTGGTCCATTTTAGTTCACTGATTGCTAAAATATCGATGTTCCTTCTTGCCATCTCCTTGTTTGACCACTTCCAGCTTACCTTGATTCATGGACCTAACATTCCAGGTTCCTATGTGATACTGTTCTTTACAGCATCGGGCTTTACTTCCATCACCAGTCACATCCACAACTGGGTGATGTTTTCACTTTGGCACTGTCTCTTCATATTGCTAGACAGCATATTCTTCAAACCTAGACAGCATATTAAAAAAACAGAGACATTACTTTACCAACAAAGATCTGTATAGTCAAATCTATGGTTTTTCCAGTAGTCATGTATGGATGTGAGAGTTGGACCATGAAGAAAGTTGAGTGCTGAAGAACTGATGCCTTTGAACTCTGGTGTTGGAGAAGACCCTTGAGAGTCCCTTTGCCTTGAACCTATAAATTTTGTATCTCTTAAGCAACTTCTGCTTCTGGCACTTGACCTTAACTGTGGTAAAAACACATAACATAAAATTAATTAATTATTAACTATCTTTAAGTGTACATGGAACAACAGACTGGTTCCAAATAGGAAAAGGAGTACGTCAAGGCTGTATATTGTCACCTTGCTTATTTAACTTATATGCAGAGTACATAATGAGGAACGCTGGGCTGGAAGAAGCACAAGCTGGAATCAAGATTGCTGGGAGAAATATCAATAACCTCAGATATGCAGATGACACTACCCTTATGGCAGAAAGTGAAGAGGAACTCAAAAGCCTCGTGATGAAAGTGAAAGAGGAGAGACGCCCAGCTCCGGCGATGCAGGCGCAGACGCGGGAGACGCCCGGCTCTGGCCGCGCAGACGCAGGAGACGCCGGGCTCCAGCGCAACCGACCACGTGCAGAATCGTGGCTGAGATGAGCTACCCCGCGCCCAGGGTTAGGGCAGTGGCCGAGAGGAGCTGTACCACGTTCAGGAGGCGGTGGCTGCTTGGGCACTGGAGGGCCGAGAGGAACTGATCTACATTCAAAGCAGGAGGCGTGGCCTTGAGGAGATACCCCTCGTCCAAGGTAAGGTACAGTGGCTGCGCCTTGCTGGAGCAGCTGGGAAGAGATACTCCACGACCAAGTGGAATATAAGAATCCAGTGTTCTGGGGAGGAAGGAACAAGATGGCGGAGGGATAAGATGGCAAGACCACTTTCTCCCCCACAAATTCACCAAAAGAACATTTGAACGCGGAGTAAAGTCCACAAAACAACTTCTGAATACTGGCAGAGGACATCAGGCTCCCAGAAAAGCAGCCCATTGTCTTCTAAAGGAGAGAGAAGAAATCCAGCTCCACCCACCAGAACACCGACACATGCTTCCCTAACCAGGGAACCCGGACAAGTCACCCGTCCAACCCCACACACAGCGAAGAAACTACGTAATAAAGAGAACTCCACAAACTGCAAGAAGAGGGAAAGGCCACCCCAAGCAAAGCAATATAAGCAAGATGAAGAGGCAGAGAAATACCCAGCAAGTAAAGGAACAAGATAATTGCCCAGCAACACAAACAAAAGAAGAAGATATAGGGAATTTACCTGATAAAGAATTTCAAATTTTGATGGTGAAAATGATTCAAAATCTTGAAAGCAAAGTGGAGTTACAGATAAATAACCTGGAGAAAAGGACTGAGAAGATGGAAGAAAGATTTAATAAGGACTTAGAAGAAATAAAAAAGAGTCAATATACAATGAATAATGCAATAGATGAGATCAGAAACACTCTGGAGGGAACAAACAGTAGAATAACAGAGGCAGAAGACAGGATAAGCGAACTAGAAGATAGAATTGTAGAAATAAATGAAACAGAGAGGAAAAAAGAAAAACGAATTAAAAGAAATGAGGACAATATTAGAGTCCTCTGGGACAATGTTAAACGCTCCAACATTCGAATCATAGGAGTCCCAGAAGAAGAAGACAAAAAGAAAGACCATGAGAGAATACTTGAGGAGATAATAGTTGAAAACTTCCCTAAAATGGGGAAAGAAATAATCACCCAAGTCCAAGAAACCCAGAGAGTCCCCAACAGGATAAACCCAAGGCGAAATACTCCAAGACACATATTAATCAAATTAACAAAGATCAAACACAAAGAACAAATATTAAAAGCAGCAAGGGAAAAGCAGCAAATAACGCATAAGGGGATTCCCATAAGGATAACAGCTGATCTTTCAGCAGAAACTCTTCAGGCCAGAAGGAAGTGGCAAGACATACTTAAAGTGATGAAAGAAAATACCCTACAGCCCAGATTACTATACCCAGCAAGGATCTCATTCAAATATGAAGGAGAAATCAAAAGCTTTACAGACAAGCAAAAGCTGAGGGAATTCAGCATCACCAAACCAGCTCTCCAACAAATGCTAAAGGATCTTCTATAGACAGGAAACACAGAAAGAGTGTATAAACTTGAACCCAAAGCAATAAAGAAAATGGCTACGGGATCGTACTTATCAATAATTACCTTAAACGTAAATGGGTTGAAATTTTCAAAAAGGCTAGGAAACAATTCTCATAGCCATCAATAGTTCAGTGTTGAGTTCATGAATAGCTTTTAAAGTTTGGGACAAACTGTAGTATTTGCTATTTGAAGTACTATTTGTAATTGGCATATTACGATGTAATATTGGTCTTCATTTCCATCTTAAAACGCCTAAAAATGCCTAACAGGTTTTTAGATTTGTGAATTTTAGTTGAAATGTATTTTACGATGTTACTAAACCTGCAGGAATATTGAAATATTTCAGAGAACTTATTCACTGTACATTTAATTTATTTTATTTATAAAAGTTATGAACTGTAGGAAGTTTTACTTGTTGGGTCAAATGCTTGTTGCTTCAAATGCTTGTTGCATTTGAAGTGCTAGTTACAAGAAAATCAAATACCTTCAATGTATAAATGCTAATAAGTTTTTAAAGGACTCTGGAGTATAAGTAAGTTTTTTTTAAAGAAATTTAGTCTGTTCAACTTGAAAAAAATAAATAAATAAAATTGAAAAAAAAAAAGAAAGTGAAAGAGGAGAGTGAAAAGGTTGGCTTGAAGCTCAACATTCAGAAAACGAAGATCATGGCATCTGTTCCCATCACTTCATGGGAAATAGATGGAAAAACAGTGGAAACAGTGTCAGACTTTATTTTTTTGGGCTCCAAAATCACTGCAGATGCTGATTGCAGCCATGAAATTAAAAGACACTTACTTCTTGGAAGGAAAGTTATGACCAACCTTGATAGTATATTAAAAAGCAGAGACATTACTTTGCCAACAAAGGTCCGTCTAGTCAAGGATATGGTTTTTCCCGTGGTCATGTATGGATGTGAGAGTTGGACTGTGAAGAAAGCTGATTGCCGAAGAAATGATGCTTTTGAACTGTGTTGTTGGAGAAGACTCTTGAGAGTCCCTTGTACCGCAAGGAGATCCAACCAGTCCATTCTAGAGGCGATCAATCGTGGGTGTTCATTGGAAGGACTGATGCTAAAGCTGAAACTGCCATACTTTGGCCACCTCATGAGATGAGTTGACTCACTGGAAAAGACTCTGATGATGCGAAAGGTTAGGGGCGGGAGGAGAAGGGGACGACAGAGAATGAGATGGCTGGATGGCATCACCGACTCGATGGATATGAGTTTGAGTGTACTCTGGGAGTTGGTGATGGACAGGGAGGCCTGGCGTGCTGTGATTCATGGGGTCATGGAGAGTTGGACACGACTGAACGACTGAACTGAACTGAACTGAACTGAACTGAAGTGTACAGTTCGTTAGTATTGGGGGCTTCCCTGGTGGCTCAGAGGGTAAAGCGTCTGCCTGCAATGCAGGAGACCTGGGTCAGGAAGATCCCCTGGAGAAGGAAATGGCAACCCACTCCAGTACTCTTGCCTGGAAAATCCCATGGACAGAGAAGCCTGGTAGACTACAGTCCATGGGATCTCAAAGAGTCGGGCACGACTGAGCGACTTCACTTCACTTCGTTAGTATTAAATATACTCGTAGTTTTCCTTTTTTATTGAATAATTCTTTTTATTTAATTTTAACTGTAGCATAGTTATTTAAAATGCTTTGTTAGTTTCAAATGTACAGCAAAGTGAATCAATTATTCATATCCAGTCTTTTTTAGATTCTTTTCCTATATATGTTATTGCAGAATATTGAGTAGTATTCCCTATGCTATACAACAGGTCCTTATTTATTATCTCAGTATAGTTCAGTCACTCAGTCATGTCCAACTCTTTGCGACCCTATGGACTGAAGCACACCAGGCTTCCCTGTCCATCACCAACTTCCAGAGCTTGCTCAAACTCATGTCCATTGAGTCGGTGATGCCATCCAACCATCTCATCCTCTATCATCCCCTTCTTTTCCGACCTTCAATCTTTCCCAGCGTAAGGGTCATTTCCAATGAGTCAGCTCTTCCCATCAGGTGGCCAAAGTACCTGGAGGTTCAGCTTCAGCATCATTCCTTCGAATGAACACCCAGGACTGATCTCCTTTAGGATGGACTGGTTGGATCTCCTTGCAGTCCAAGGGACTCTCAAGAGTCTTCTCCAACACCACAGTTCAAAAGCATCAATTCTTCAGCGTTCAGATTTCTTTATAGTCCAACTCTCACATCCATGCATGACTACTGGAAATACCATAGCTTTGACCTGATTGACCTTTGTTGGTAATGTCTCTGCTTTTTAATATACTGTCTAGGTTTGTCATAGCTTTTCTTCCAAGAATCAAACGTCTTTTAATTTCATGGCTGCAGTCACCATCTACAGTGATTTTGGAGCCCAAGCAAATAAAGTCTCTCACTGTTTCCATTGTTTCCCCATCTATTTGCCATGAAGTGATGGGACAGGATGCCATGATCTTTGTTTTTTGAATGTTGAGTTTTAAGCCAGCCTTTTCAGTCTCCTTTTTCACTTTTATCAAGAGGTTCTGTAGCTCCTTTTAGCTTTCTGCCATAAGGGTGGTGTCATCTGAGGTTATTGATATTTCTCCCTGCAATCTTGACTCTAGCTTGTGCTTCATCTAGCCTGGCATTTCACATGATATATTCTGCATACAAATTAAATAAGCAAGGTGACAATATACAGTCTAACTTACTTCTTTCCCAATTTTGAACCAGTCCATTGTTTCATGTCCAGTTCTAACTGTTGCTTCTTGACCTGCATACAGATTTTTCAGGTGGCAGGTAAGGTTGTCTGACATTCCCATCTTGAAGAATTTTCCAGTTTGTTGTGATCCACACAGTCAAAGGCTTAGCATAATCAATGAAGCAGAAGTAGATGTTTTTTTCTGGAATTCTCTTGCTTTTTCTATGATCCAACGGGTGTTGGCAATTTGATTTCTTATTTCTCTGCCTTTTCTAAATTCAACTGGAACATCTCGACATTCTTGGTTCATATACTATTGAAGCCTAGCTTGGAGAATTTGGGACATTAATTTGCTAGCGTGTAAGATTAGTGCAACTGTGCAGTAGTTTGAACATTCTTTGGCATTGCCTTTCTTTGGGATTGGAATGAAAACTGACCTTTTCCAGTCCTGTGGCCACTTCTGAGTTTTTCCAAATTTGCTGACATATTGAATGCAGCACTTTGACAGCATCATTTAGGATTTGAAATAGCTCAACTGGAATTCCATCACTTCCACTAGCTTTATTCGCAATTATGCTTCCTAAGGCCTACTTGACTATTTTATATATATTAGTATGTGTGCATGTGCTCAGTCATGTCCGACTCTTTGAGATCCCTTGGCGGACTGTAGCCAGTAGGTTCCTCTGCCCATGGGATCTCCCAGGCAAGAATCCTGGAGTGGGTTGCTATTTCCTCCCCCAGAGGATCTTCGCACCTTAGAGATTGAACCCATGTATCCTGCATCCTATACAGGAAGGCAGATTATTGACCACTTGAGCCACCTGGGTGTGTACATGTAAATCCCAGTCTTCCAATTAATCATCTCTTTATCCCTTAGTAACCATAAGTTTATCTTCTACATCTGTCACTCTCTGTTTTGTACATGTTCATTTCTACCTTTTTTTTTTTTAGATTCCATATATAAGCGATATCATATTTGTCTTTCTCTGATTTACTTCAGTCAGTAAGACTAGGTCCATCCATGTTGCTACAAATAACATTATTTAGTTCTGGTTTATGACTAAGTAATATTACATTGTATATATGCACCATATCTTTATCCATTCCTCTGTTAATAGATTTTTAGGTTGCTTCCATATCTTGGCTGTTGTAAACAGTGCTGCAATGAATAATGTGATGCATGTATCTTTTCAAATTATGAATTTCTCTGGATATATGCTCAGGATTAGGATTGCTGAATCATACAATAGCTCTATTCAGTTTTTTAAGGATCCTCCATACTGTTCTCCATAGTGGTTGTAATAGTTTACATTTCCAGCTACACTGTAGGAGGGTTCACTTTTCTCCACATTTTCTCTACTATTTATTGCTTATAGACTTCTTGATAATGACCATTCTGACTGGTGTGTAGTGATACCTTACTGTGTCAGTAGTTTTGGTTCACATTTCTCTAATAATTAGTGATGTTGAGCACCTTTTCATATGCTTTTTGGCCATCTGTATGTTTTTCTTGGGGAAATGTCTATTTAGATCTTCTGTCCATTTTATGATTGGGTTGTCCACTTTTTTGATATTAAGCTTCATGTGTTGTTTGTATATTCTGGAGATTAATCCCTTGTTGGTTGCTTCTTTAGCAAATACTTTCTCCCTTTCTGCCTGAGTGCATGTGTGCTCAATTGTGTCTGTTTGTGACCCCATGGACTGTACCCCACCAGGCTCCTCTGTGCATTGAATTTTCCAGGCAAGAATACTGGAGTGGGTTGGTATTTGCAACTCCAGGCAGATCTTCCCAACCCATGGATCAAACCTGAGTTTCCTGAATCTGATGCATTGGAAAGCAGATTCTTTACCACTGCACCATCTGAGAAGCCCTTCTTTTCTGAGGGTTGTCTTTTCATTAAAAAAATTTTTTTCCTTTGCTGTAGAAAAGTTTATAAGTTTAATTAGATTCCACTTGATTTTTGTTTGTTTATTTTTATTTTCATTTTTCTAGATTGAAAGAGGAGATAGATTGATAAAGAACTTGAAACAATTTATGTCAGTGTTTTGTTTATGTTTTCTTCCAAAATTTTTATAATATCTGGACTTACATTTAGATTTTTAATGCATTTTGCGTTTATTTTTGTGTATGGTGTTAGGGAGTATTCTAATTTCATTCATTTACATATAACAGTCCAGTTTTCACAGCACCACTATCTTTTCTGCATTGTATATTATTGCCTCCTTTGTCATAGAATGGGTGACCATAGTTGCATGAGTTTATCTCTGGGCTTTCTACCCTGTTCCATTGATCTATAGTGTTTTTGTTTCCGTACCATACTTATTTGATGACTGTAGCTTTGTAGCATAGTCTGAAGTCAGGGAGCCTGACTTCCCCAGCTCCTTTTTTCTTTCTAAAGATTGTTTTGGTTATTCAGGGTCTCTTGTATTTCCATATAAATTGTAAAATTTTTGGTTCTAATTATGTGAAAAATACCATTGGAATTTGATAAGAATTGCATTGAATGTATAAATTGCTTTGGGTAGTATGGTCATTTTCATATTTATTCTTCCAGTCTAAGAACAGGATATCTCTCTCTCTCTATTTGTTTAATCTTTGATTTCTTTCTTCAGTATCTTATGGTTTTCTGAGTACAAAGTATTTTGCCTCCTTAGGTAGTTTTATTCCTAAATATTTTATTCTTTTTGATGCAATGGTAAGTGAGATTGTTTCCTTGATTTCTCTTTCTGATCTTAAATCCCATGTGTATAGGAATACAAGAGATTTCTGTTTTAATTTTATATCCTGCAACTTTACCAAATTCATTTGATGAGCCCTAGTAGTTTTCTGGTAGCATCTTTAGGATGTTTTATGTATAATGTCATGTAATCTTCAAACAGTGACAGTTTTACTTTTCTTTTTCAATTTGGATTCTTATTTATTTTTCTTCTCTGATTGTCATGGCCAGGACTTCCAAAACTGTATTGAATAAAGTGGCAAGAGTGGACATCTTGTTCTGATCTTAGAGAAAATGCTTTTTGATTTTCACAATTGAGAATGATGTTTCCTGTGGGTTTGTTGTATATGGCATTTATTTTGTTGAGATAGACTCTATGCTCACTTTATAGACAGTTTTTTTTTAAATTATAAATGGGTATTGAATTTTGTCAAAAATTCTCTGCATCTATTGAGAGGATCATACAGTGTTTATTCTTCAATTTGTTGATATAGTGTATCACCCTGATTGATTAATGGATATTGAAAAATCTTTGCATCCTTAGGATAAATCCCACTTGATCATGGTGCATGATTCTTTTAACGTGCTGTTGGATTCTGTTTGCTAGTATTTTGTTGAGGATTTTTGCATCTGTGTTAATCAGTGATATTGGCCTGTAATTTTTGTGTGTGCATGATATCTTTATCTAATATTGATATCAATGTGATTCTGGCCTCATAGAATGACCTTGGGAGAGTTCCTTCCTCTGCAATTTTTTGGAAGAATTTCAATGCAGTAGGTGCTAATTCTTCTCTAAATGCTTGGTGAAATTTGCCTGTGAAGCAATCTGGTCCTGGACTTTTGCTTGTTGGGAGTTTTAAAATCACAGTTCAATTTTAGTACTTATAATTGGTGTGTTCATATTTACTATTTCTTCCTGATTCAGACTTGGAAGGTTGTACTTTTCCAAGAACTTGTCCATTTCTTCCAAATTGTCCATTTTCTTGGTATATGGTTGCCTGTTATAGTCTCTTATGATCCTTTTTATTTCTGTGATGTCAGTTGTAACTTCCACTTTTTCATTTCTAACTTTATTGGTTTGGGTCCTTTCCCTGTTTTTCTTGATGAGACTGGCTAATGGTTTGTCAATTTTGTTCATTTTTTTAAAAATAGCTTTTACCTTCATTGATCTTTGCTTTTGTTTACTTCATCTCTATTTCATTTATTTCTGCTCTGATATTTATGATCTTTTTTCTTCTCCTAACTTTAGGTTTTGTTTGTTCTTCTTTCTCTATTTGACTTAAGTATAAGGTTAGATTGTTTATTTGAGATTTTTCTTGATTCCTGAGGTAAAATTGTATTGTGATAAACTTCCCTCTTAGAACTGATTTTGTTACATCCCACAGGTTTTGGATCATTGTGTTTTCATTTTAATTTGTCTCTAGATATTCTTTGATTTCTTTTTTTATTTATTCCATGGTTCATTGGTTGTTTAGTAGCATATTGCTTATCCTCCATATGTTTGTTTCTTACATTTTTTTCTTGTAGTTTAATTCTAATTTCATAGCTTTGTTGTCAGAAAATATGTTTGATATGAATTTAATTTTCTGAAATTTAACATAGCTCACTTTGTGGCTTGGCATGTGGTCCATCCTAGAGAATGACCCATGTGCAGATGAGAGCAGTGTGTATTTCACTGTTTTTGGATGGAATGCTCTATACATATCAAAGAAATCCATCTCGTCTAATGTGTAATTTAAGGATTGTCTTTCCTTATTGATTTTCTGTCTGTATGAACTGTCTATTGATGAAAATGGGGTGTTAAAATCCCTCACTATTTTTGCGTTAGTCTTAGTTTTTCCCTTTAATACTGTTAGTATTTGCATTATATATTTTGAGGTGTTCTTATGTTGGATTCATGTATATTTGCATGATTGCTATATCTTCTTGGATTTATCCTTTGTTCATTATGTAATATCATTCTTTGTCTCTTGTGTGTGTGTGCTAAGTATCATCAGTCATGTCTGACTCTTTGCAACCTTATGGAGTAGCCCACCAGGCTCCTCTGTCCATGGGATTCTCAAGGCAAGAATACTGGAGTGGATTCCCATGCCCTCCTCCAGGGGATCTTCCTGACCCAGGATCTAACCTGCATCTCTTATGTATCCTGCATTGGCAGGCAGGTTTTTTTTTTTTTTTTCTTACCACTAGTGTCACCTGGGAAGCCCTCTTTGTCTCTTATAACTGCTTTTATTTTAAAGTCTATTTTTTCTGATGTGAATATTGCTACTGCAGCTTTCTTTCCATTTACATTTACATGGAATACCTTTTTCCATTCTCTCACTTTCAGTCTGTATGTGTTTCTAGGTCCGAAGTAGGTGTCCTGAAGGCAGTGTATATATAGGTCTTGCATTTGTATCCATACAGTCAGTCTATGTGTTTTGGCTGGAGCATTTAACCCATTTACATTTAAGGTAATTATAAATATGTACATTCCTATTGACATTTTCTTAATTGTTTTCATTTTATTTTTGTAGGTCTTTTTTCTTCCTTTCCTTTCTTATTCTCCTCTCTTGTGGTTTGATGACTATCTTTAATGCTGTGCTTGGGTTGCTTTTTCTTTTTTTATGTGTATTTCTATTGTAGATTTTGAGTTTGCTATTCCCATGAAGTTTTCATATAGCCATCTATATATGTACAAGATTGTTTTAAATTTCTGGTCTCTTTCCTGCCTACAGAAGTTCCTTTAGCATTTCTTGTAAAGATGGGTTGATGGTGCTGAATTCTCTTAGCTTTTGCTTATCTGTAAAGCTTTTGATTTCTCCACTAAAACTGAATGATAGCCTTGCTGGGTACAGTATTCTTGGTTGTAGGTTCTTCCCTTTCATCACTTTAAATGTATTATACCAATCTCTCTGGCTTGAAGAGTTTCTCTGAGAAATCAACTGATAACCTTAGATGATTTCCCTTATATATTTTTCAATATATTTTTTTCATCTTTAATTTTTGTCTATTTGATTACTATAAGTCTTAGCATTTTCCTTCCTGAGTTTATCCTCCCTGGAACTCTCAATGCTTCCTAGACTTGGGCAACTTTTTCCTTTACCATGTTAGGGACGTTCTCAGCTAATATCTCTTCAAATATTTACTCATTTCTTTTCTCTCTCCCTTTTCCTTCTGGGATCTCTATAATGAGAATGTTAGTGCATTTAATGTTGTCCCAAAGGTCTCTTGCTGTCTTCATTTGTTTTCAGTCTTTTCTCTTTATTCTGTTTTGTAGCAGGGATTTCCACCATTCTGTCTTTCAGGTCACTTATCCACTTTTTTGCTTCAGTTATTCTGCTATTGATTCATTGTAGTATATTTCCTCATTTTAATTTCTATATTGTTCATGTCTATTCGTTCTTAAGTTTTTCTAGGTTTTGTTAAACATTTCTTGAATCTTCTTAATCCTTGCCCCCATTATGTTCCCAAGATCTTGAATCATCTTCACTCATTATTCTGAGTTCTTTTTCTGGTAGATTGGCTGTCTCACTTTACTTCTCTTCTCTTCCTTCCTTCAGTTTTTCCAAGCATCAGGGTCTTTCCCAATGAGTCAGTTCTTCACATCAGGTGGTCAAAGTATTGGAGCTTCAGTTTTAGCATCAGTCTTTCCAACAAATATTCAGGACTGATTTCTTTTAGGATTGACTGGTTTGTTCTCCCTGCAGTCCAAGGGACTCTCAGGAGTCTTCGCTAACACCACAGTTGAAAAACATCAATTCATCATTTTCAACCTTCTTTATGGTCAAACTCTCACATCCATACATGCTTACTGAAAAAACCATAGCTTCGACTATACATCAGCAAAATAATGTCTCTGCTTTTTAATACAGTGTCTATGTTGTCTATGTTTATAACTTTTCTTCCAAAGAGCAAGCATCTTTTAATTTTATGGCTGCAGTCACCATCTGAAGTGATTTTGGAGTCCGAGAAAATAAAGTCTACCACTGTTTCCATTATTTCCTCGTCTACTTGCCATGAAGTGATGGGACCAGATGCCATGATCTTAGTTCCTTGAATGTTGAGCTTTAAGCCAGCTTTTTCACTCTCCTTTTTCACTTTCATCAAGAGGCTCTTTAGTTCTTCTTCACTTTCTGCCATAAGGGTGGTGTCATCTGCATATCCGAGGTTCTTGTTACTTCTCCCAGCAATCTTAATTCCAGCTTGAGCTTCATCCAGACTGTCATTTCACATGATGTACTCTGCATATAAGTTAAATAAGCACAGTGACAATATACAGTCTTGACGTACTCTTTTCCCAATTTTGAACCAGTCCATTATTCAATGTCTGGTGCTAACTGTGGCCTCTTGACCTGCATACAGGTTTCTCATGAGGCAGGTAAGGTGGTCTGGTATTCCCATCTCTTTAAGAATTTTTCACAGTATGTTGTGATCCACACAGTCAAAGGCTTTAGTGTAGTCAATAAAGCAGAAGTAGAGGTTTTTCTGGAATTCTGTTGCTTTTTCGATGATCCAACGAATGTTGGCAATTTGAATTCACTTCTCTGCCTTTTCTAAATCCACCTTGAACATCTGGAAGTTCTTGATTCACATAACGTTGAACTCTGACTTGAAGAATTTTGAGCATTACTTTGCTAGCATGTGAAATGAGTGCACTGTGCAGTAGTTTGAACATTCTTTGGCATTGCCTTTCTTTGGGATTGGAATGAAAACTAGCTAATAGTCTGTGACCACTTTTGAGTTTTCCAAATTTGCTGACATATTGAGTGCATCACTTTAACAGCATCATCTCATAGGATTTGAAATAGCTCAGATGAGTGTTCACACGATCATAGTTATCTGTGTCATTAAGATCTTTCTGTATAGTTCTTCTGTGTATTCTTCCCACCTCTTCTTAATGTCTTCTGTTTCTGTCCATACCATTTCTGTCCTTTATTGTGCCCATCTCTGCATGAAATATTCCATTGGTATCTCTATTCTTCATGAAGTGATCTCTAGTCATTCCCATTCTATTGATTTCCTCTATTTCTTTGCATTGCTAACTTAGGAAGACTTTCTTATCTCTCCTTGCTATTCTTTCGAACTCTGCATACAAATGGGTGTATCTTTCCTTTTCTCCTTTGCCTTTTGCTTCTCTTCTTTTTTAAAAAAGTATTTATTTTAATTGGAGGCTAATTGCTGTACAATACGGTTTTCACCATACATTGATATGAATTAGCCACAGGGGTACAGGTGACCCCTCATCCTGAATCCCCCATCCAGCTCCTTTCCCACACCATCCCTCTGGGTTATCCCAGAGTATCAGCTTTCAATGCCCTGCTTCATGCATCAAACCTGCACTGGTCATCCATTTACATATGGTAATATACATGTTTCAATGCTATTCTCTCAAATCGTCTCACCCTTGTTTTCTCCCACATAGTCCAAATGTCTGTTCTTTACATCTGTGTGTCTTTTGCTGTCTTGCATATAGGGTTATTGTTACCATCTTTCTAAACTCCATATATATGCATTAATATACTGTATTGGTGTTTCTCATTCTGACTTTTTTACTCTGTATAATAGGCTCCAGTTTTGTCGACCTCATTACAACTGACTCAAATATGTTCCTTTTTATAGATGAGGAATATTTCATTGTGTATATGTACCATGATTTCCTTATCCATTTGTCTGCCGATGGACATCTAGGTTGCTTCCATGTTCTAGCTATTATAAACACTACTGGGATGAACATGGGGTACATGTGTCTCTTTCAATTCTGGTATTCTCGGTATATATGCCCAGCAGTGGGATTGTTGGATCGTATGATATTTCTATTTCCAGTTTATTTAAGCAATCTGCACACTGTTCCCCATAGTGGCTGTACTAGTTTTCATTTTCACCAACAATGTAGGAGGGTTCCCTTTTCTCCACACCCTCTCCAACATTTATTTTTTGTGGACTTTTTGATGGCAATCATTCTGACCAGGGTGAGATGGTACCTCGTTGTGGTTTTGATTTGCATTTCTCTGATAATGAGTGATGTTGAGCATCTTTTCATGTGTTTCTTAGGCATCTGTATGTCTTCTTTGAAGAAATGTCTGTTTAGTTCTATGGCCCATTTTTGGATTGGATTATTTAAAATCTCATGGATGGAGAAGCCTAATAGGCTACAGTCCATGGGGTTGCAAAGAGTGGGACACGACTGAGCGACTTCACTTCACTTTATTTATATTTCTGGTATTGAGCTGCAGGAGCTGCTTGTATATTTTGGAAATTGATTCTTTGTCAATTGTTTCCTTTGCTATTATTTCCTCCCACTCAGAAGGCTGCCTTTTCACCTTGCTTATAATTTCCTCCTTTGTGCAAAAATTTTTAAGCTTAATTAGGTTCAATTTGTTTATTTTTGCTTTTACTTCCATTACTCTGGGAGGTGGGTCATAGAGGATCTTGCTGTGATTTATTTCAGAGTGTGTTCTGCCTATGTTTTCCTCTAAGAGTTTCTTCGTTTCTGGTCTTACATTTAGATCTTTAATCCATTTTGAGTTTGTTTTTGGTGTTAAGTGTTCTAGTTTCATTCTTTTACACATGGTTGACTATTTTTCCCAGCATCAATTGTAAAGAGATTGTCTTTTTTCCATTGTATATTTTTGACTCCTTTGTCAAATGTAAGGTGTCTATAGGTGCATGGATTTATCTCTGGGCTTTCTATTTTGTTCCATTGATCTATATTTCTCTCTTTGTGCCAGTACCATACAGACTTGATGACTGTAGTTTTGTAGTATAGTCTGAAGTCTGACAGGTTAATTCCTCCAGTTTCATTCTTCTTTCTCAAAATTGCTTTGGCTGTTCAAAGTTTTTTGTGTTTCTGTATAACTTGTGAATTTATTTGTTTCAGTTCTATTAAAAATACCATTGCTAGCTTGATAGAGATTGAACTGAATCTATAGATTGCTTTGGATAGTATACTCATTTTCACTATATTGGCTCTTCCAATCCATGAACATGGTTAATTTCTCCATCTATTTGTGTCATCTTTGATATTTTTCATCAGTGTCTTATGGTTTTCTATAGGTAAATTTATTCCTAAGTATTTTATTCTTTTCATTGCAATGGTGAATGGGATTGTTTCCTTAATTTCTCTTTCTCTTTTCTCATAGTTAATGTATAGGAATCCAAGGAAGTTCTGTGTATTAATTCTATATCATGCAACTTTACTATATTCATTGATTAGCTCTAGTAATTTTTTGATGCTGTCTTTAGGGTTTTCTATGCAGAGGATCATGTCATCTGCTAACAGTGAGAGTTTTACTTCTTTTCGAATCTGGATTCTTTTTTATTTTTTTTATTTCTATGATTGTTGTGGCTAGGACTACCAAAACTATGTTGAATAGTAGTGGTGAGAGTGACCACCTTTGTCTCATTCCACATTGTAGAGGAAATTTTTCAATATTTTGCCACTGAGGATAATGTTTCTTGTGGGTTTATCATATACGGCTTTTATTATGTTGAGGTATGTTCTTTCTATTCCTGCTTTCTGGAGAGTTTTTTTTTTATCATAAATGGGTGTTGAAATTTGTCAAAGGTTTTCTCTGCATCTATTGAGGTAATCATACGGTTTTTATATTTCAGTTAGTTAATACGGTGTATCACATTGATTGGTTTGTGAACATTGAAGAATCCTTGCATTCCTGGGATAAAGTCCACTTAATCATGATGTTCAGTTCAGTTCAGTTCAGTCGCTCAGTCATATCTGACTCTTTGTAACCCCATGGAAAACAGAACGCCAGACCTCCCTGTCCATCACCAACTCCCAGAGTTCACTAAAACTCATGTCCATCGAGTCGGTGATGCCATCCAGCCATCTCATTCTCTGTCGTCCCCTTCTCCTCCCGCCCCCAATCTGTCCCAGCATCAGAGTCTTTTCCAGTGGGTCAACTCTTCGCATGAGGTGGCCAAAGTATTGGAGTTTCAGCTTTAGCATCAGTCCCTCCAATGAACACCCAGGATTGATCTCCTTTAGAATGGACTGGTTGGATCTCCTTGCAGTATAAGAGACTCTCAAGAGTCTTCTACAACACCACAGTTCAAAAGCATCAATTCTTCAGCGATCAGCTTTCTTCACAGTCCAACTCTCACATCCATACATGACCACGAGAAAAATCATAGCCTTGACTAGACAGACCTTAGTTGGCAAAGTAATGTCTCTGCTTTTTAATATGCTATCTAGGCTGGTCATAACTTTCCTTCCAAGGAGTAATCGTCTTTTAATTTCATGGCTGCAATCAGCATCCGCAGTGATTTTGGAGCCCAAAAAAATAAAGTCTGACACAGTTTCCACTGTTTCCCCATCTATTTCCCATGAAGTGATGGGACCAGATGCCATGATCTTTGTTTTCTGAATGTTGAGCTTCAAGCCAACCTTTTCACTCTCCTCTTTCACTTTCATCAAGAGGATTTTTAATTCCTCTTCACTTTCTGCCATAAGAGTGGTGTCATCTGCATATCTGAGGTTATTGATATTTTTCCCGGCAATCTTGATTCCAACTTGTGCTTCTTCCAGCCCAGCGTTCCTCATGGTGTACTCTGCGTATAAGTTAAATAAGCAGGGTGACAGTATACAACCTTCAGTTCAGTTCAGTTCAGTCGCTCAGTCGTGTCCGACTCTCTGCGACCCCATGAATCACAGCGCGCCAGGCCTCCCTGTCCACCACCAACTCCAGGAGTTCACTCAAACTCATGTCCACAGAGTCGGTGATGCCATCCAGCCATCTCATTCTTGGTCGTCCCCTTCTCCTCCCACCCCCAACCTTTCCCAGCATCAGAGTCTTTTCCAGTGAGTCAGCTCGTCACATGAGGTGGTAAAGTATTGCAGTTTCACCTTGAAAGTATTGCAGTTTCACCTTAACGTACTCCTTTTCCTGTTTGGAACCAGTCTGTTGTTCCATTTCCAGTTCTAACTGTTCCTTCCTGACCTGCATACAGGTTTCTCAAAAGGCATGTCAGGTGGTCTGGTATGCCCATTTCTTTCAGAATTTTCCAGAGTTTATTGTGATCCACATAGTCAAAGGCTTTGGCATAGTCAATGAAGCAGAAATAGATGTTTTTCTGGAACTCTCTTGCTTTCTCCATGATCCAGTGGATGTTGGCAATTTGATCTCTGGTGACTCTGCCTTTTCTAAAACCTGCTTGAGCATCTGGAAGTTCACCGTTCACATATTACTGAAGCCTGGCTTGGAGAATTTTGAGCATGACTTTACTAGCGTGTGAGATGAGTGCAATTGTGTGGTAGTTTGAGCATTCTTTGGCATTGCCTTTCTTTGGGATTGGAATGAAGACTGACCTTTTCCAGTCCTGTGGCCACTGCTGAGTTTTCCAAATTTGCTGGCATATTGAGTGCAGCACTTTCAAAGCATCATCCTGTAGGATTTGAAATAGCTCAACTGGAACTCCATCACCTCCACTAGCTTTGTTCGTAGTGATGCTTTCTAAGGCCCACTTGACTTCACATTCCAAGATGTCTGGCTCTAGGTCAGTGATCACGTTATTGTGACTATCTTGGTCGTGAAGATCTCTTTTGTACAGTTTTTCTGTGTATTCTTGCCACCTCTTCTGAATATCTTCTGCTTCTGTTAGGTCCATACCATTTCTGTCCTTTATCGAGCCCATCTGTGCATGCAATGTTCCCTTGGAATCTCTAATTTTCTTGAATAGATCTCTTCTCTTTCCTAGTCTGTTGTTTTCCTCTATTTCTTTGCATTGATCACTGAGGAAGGCTTTCTTATCTCTCCTTTCTATTCTTTGGAACTCTGCATTCAGATGCTTATATCTTTCCTTTTCTCCTTTGCTTTTCGCTTCTCTTCTTTTCACAGCTATTTGTAAGGCCTCCTCAGACAGCCATTTTGCTTTTTTGCATTTCTTTTCCATGGGGAGGGTCTTGGTCCCTGTCTCTTGTACAATGTCACAAACCTCCGTCCAGAGTTCATCAGGCACTCTATCAGATCTAGTCCCTTAAATATATTTCTCACTTCCACTGTATACTCATAAGGGATTTGATTTAGGTCATATCTGAATGGTCTAGTGGTTTCCCTACTTTCTTCAATTTAAGTCTGAATTTGGAAATAAGCAGTTCATGATCTGAGCCACAGTCTAGCTTTCCCTTAATTCAAGGGATTCTGAATCTGTAAGTAGGTGTAAGCTTGGAAACTGATTGAGGAGATTTGAATCTCATTTTGGTGATTCACATTAGGCTTCTGTTAACTTGACCTAGAACTCTTCCATTTATGCAAATAAAATAAGAATTTAGTAGTATACTCATCTACTTCTTTTCTGTGGGCATATCATCAACTAGTCAATGCTGTAGGTCTTTGTGTGACACTATATTCTGATTATTCTTTTGGCTCCAGTGTCCTTTATACTAACCATCTTGTATTTAGGAACTAAGTGCTACCGCTTGGCCCCACTACCCTGCTTTGTCATTTATCCTTATTGCACTTCAGGATTCCAGTTCAATCATAGCTCTTCAAGCTGTGATTTTTGACCTGCAGAGGACAGTGACAACATCTTCTCAAGGATACTGGGAATCCCCTCACAAATGTATCAGTCATAGTGTATAGAAACCTCCATCTGGACCCACTAGGTGTGGGTGAGCAGGTCTTAAATAATCAATCCACTCTAACATTCCAATCCTCCTAAGCCTTTTTAATACTTTCTCTACAGTATTCTAAGGCAGTTCTGACATTTCAAGTTTATTTAATATAGGCACTTTGGGAACCAGATTTAATCCTATCAACCAAACAAGCTACTAGAGACTTTCTAATCTTTTAAGTAAAATACCCAATCCAGTGTTCTACCTAAAGGGCCATACTGATAAATTCTTCCTTATATAACTCTGTATACCTTCTATTACAACCCCACAACATTAAAACCCATTTCAATTCTTATTCCTTGGATTTCTGTCTGTAAGAATTGGGAAAGTTATGTAGTTCTTTTGGTATGTAGTGCAGGTCTTCACAGGTCATATTTGTATCTCACTCTTTGGAGCCTGCTGGGACTTGAAACTAGTTATAGGTCTCAAACCAAAGAGTGTCAAGCATAGGCACTGAGAAAAATAATCTGTTCTTTTCAAAGTATTTACTTGAGAAGCAACCATTATAAAATTTTCAGGTAAAAGCAAGCCAATTGCCTTAGGCAGAGGTGAAATGGCTGCTTCTACTAGCAAAACGGAGCCTGCAGGATTTAGGGATTTGATGTCTCCAACATCACCAGGAAGTACTCATACATTCCTATTTCATTTCCTTCCTAATGAATGCATCATTTTAACAGAATACACCATGAGAAGATGTGATTTCAATTTATATTGTAATTCAGTCACTCCCAAAATGAAACACTCCGTGTTTGGTTTTCATAAATCTTGACTCTGTGGATACAGGGGATAAGGGCTTCTTGTGGAGTATATACAAAATCTTTTTGACCACTTATGCAAAACTTGAGCCAGCAATTTGAAGCTCTGTTTCATCCTTTTCTTTCTCAACTTTCTCTAGTACAAGGAACAACAAGTCAGTTCTGTTATATTTCTTGGTTTAACTACAATGTTTTAAAGTTATACCTAATCAGTTTAGAATAGCAAACACCCTCTTCCAACAACACAAGAGAAGACTCTACACATGGACATCACCAGATGGTCAACACCGAAATCAGATTGATTATATTCTTTGCAACCAAAGATGGAGAAGCTGTATACAGTTAGCGAAAACAAGACCAGGAGCTGATTGTGGCTCAGATCATGAACTCCTTATTGCGAAGTTCAGAATTAAATTGAAGAAAGTAGGGAAAACCACTAGACCATTCAGATATGACCTCAGTCAAATCCCTTATGATTATGCAGTGGAAGTGAGAAATAGATTTAAGGGACTAGATCTGATTGATAGAGTGCCTGATGAACTCTGGACGGAGGTTCGTGACATTGTACAGGAGACAGGGACCAAGACCATCCCCATGGAAAAGAAATGCAAAAGAGCGAAATGGCTGTCTGAGGAGGCCTTACAAATAGCTGTAAAAAGAAGAGAGGCGAAAAGCAAAGGAGAAAAGGAAAGATATAAGCATCTGAATGCAGAGTTCCAAAGAATAGCAAGGAGAGATAAGAAAGCCTTCCTCAGTGATCAATGCAAAGAAATAGAGGAAAACAACAGAATGGGAAAAACAAGAGACCTCTTCAAGAAAATTAGAGATTCCAAGGGAACTTTTCATGCAAAGATGGGCTCGATAAAGGACAGAAATGGTATGGACCTAACAGAAGCAGAAGATATTAAGAAGAGGTGGCAGGAATACACAGAAGAACTGTACAAAAAAGATCTTCACGACCAAGATAGTCACGATAATGTGATCACTGACCTAGAGCCAGACATCTTGGAATGTGAAGTCAAGTGGGCCTTAGAAAGCATCACTACGAACAAAGCTAGTGGTGGTGATGGAATTCCAGTTGAGCTATTTCAAGTCTTGAAAGATGATGCTGTGAAAGTGCTGCACTCAATATGCCAGCAGATTTGGAAAACTCAACAGTGGCCACAGGACTGGAAGAGGTCAGTCTTCATTCCAATCCCAAAGAAAGGCAATGCCAAAGAATGCTCAAACTACCGCACAATTGCACTCAACTCACACGCTAGTAAAGTCATGCTCAAAATTCTCCAAGCCAGGCTTCAGCAGTATGTAAACCGTGAACTCCCAGATGTTCAAGCAGGTTTTAGAAAAGGCAGAGGCACCAGAGATCAAATTGCCAACATCCGCTGGATCATGGAGAAAGCAAGAGAGTTTCAGAAAAACATATATTTCTGCTTCATTGACTATGCCAAAGCCTTTGACTGTGTGGATCACAATAAACTGTGGAACATTCTGAAAGAGATGGGAATCCCAGACCACCTGACCTGCCTCTTGAGAAACCTGTATGCAGGTCAGGAAGCAACAGTTAGAACTGGACATGGAACAACAGACTGGTTCCAAATAGGAAAAGGAGTGCGTCAAGGTTGTATATTGTCACCTTGCTTATTTAACTTATATGCAGAGTACATCATGAGGAACGCTGGGCTGGAAGAAGCACAAGCTGGAATCAAGATTGCTGGGAGAAATATCAATAACCTCAGATATGCAGATGACACTACCCTTATGGCAGAAAGTGAAGAGGAACTCAAAAGCCTCTTGATGAAAGTGAAAGAGGAGAGTGAAAAGGTTGGCTTGAAGCTCAACATTCAGAAAACAAAGATCATGGCATCTGGTCCCATCACTTCATGGGAAATAGATGGAAAAACAGTGGAAACAGTGTCAGACTTTGTTTTTTTGGGCTCCAAAATCACTGCAGATGCTGATTGCAGCCATGAAATTAAAAGACGCTTGCTCCTTGGAAGGAAAGTTATGACCAACCTTGATAGTATATTAAAAAGCAGAGACATTACTTTGCCGACCAAGGTCCGTCTAGTCAAGGCAATGGTTTTTCCCGTGGTCATGTATGGATGTGAGAGTTGGACTGTGAAGAAAGCTGATCGCCGAAGAATCGATGCTTTTGAACTGTGGTGTTGGAGAAGACTCTTGAGAGTCCCTTATACTGCAAGGAGATCCAACCAGTCCATTCTAAAGGAGATCAATCCTGGATGTTCATTGGAGGGACTGATGCTAAAGCTGAAACTCCAATACTTTGGCCACCTCATGAGACGAGTTGACTCACTGGAAAAGACTCTGATGCTGGGAAAGGTTGGGGGTGGGAGGAGAAGGGGACGACGGAGAATGAGATGGCTGGATGGCATCACCGACTCTGTGGACATGAGTTTGAGTGTACTCCGGGAGTTGGTGATGGACAGGGAGGCCTGGCGTGCTGTGATTCATGGGGTCGCGGAGAGTCGGACACGACTGAGCGACTGAACTGAACTGAACTGAATCAGTTTAGAGAATCAATTCCAGAAAACCCAGAACCAATTCAGAAAACATTTCTTTAACATTCTGTTCCTCTAGAACCACTTCAGTACCAAAATATACATCACCCATTAATAATCAGAAAAACAGAACCAGTAATATATTAATAAATGTATTATAAGTAATCAACTTACATGATTGTGGAGCTGGTTAGGTGAGTCCAAAACCCACAGAATAGGACATTGAAAAAGAAGACTGAACACCTCAGGTATAAGGTAAAGTTGCTACTCACAGATGGAATTTCTTCTTCAGGGAACTTTCAGCTCTTAAGATAAAAAATAAAATAAAATTTTTTCTGTGTAGAGGATCATGTCATCAGCGAACAGTGAAAGTTTTACTTCTTCTTTTCCAATTTGTATTCCTTTTATGTCTTTTTCTGCTCTGATTGCTGTAGCCAAAACTTCCAGAACTATGTTGAATAATAGTAGTGAGAGTGGGGACCCTTGTCTTCTTCCTGACTTTAGGGGGAAAGCTTTCAGTTTTTCACCATTGAGGATAATGTTTGCTGTGGGTTCGTCATATACAGCTTTTATTATGTTGAGGTATGTCCCTTCTTTTCCCACTTTCTGGAGAGTTTTTATCATAAATGGATGTTGAATTTTGTCGAAGGCTTTCTCTGCATCTATTGAGATAATCATATGATTTTTATTTTTTAGTTTGTTAATGTGGTGTATTACGTTGATTGACTTGCGGTTATTGAAGAATCCTTGCATTCCTGGGATAAAGCCCACTTGGTCATGATGTATGATCTTCTTAATGTGTTGTTGGATTCTGATTGCTAGAATATTGTTAAGGATTTTTGCATCTATGTTCATCAGTGATATTGGCCTGTAGTTTTCTTTTTTTGTGGGATCTTTACCAGGTTTTGGGATTAGGGTGATGGTAGCCTCATAGAATGAGTTTGGAAGTTTACTTTCCTCTGCGATTTTCTGGAAGAGTTTGAGTAGAATAGGTGTTAGCTCTTCTCTAAATTTTTGGTAGAATTGAGCTGTGAAGCCTTCTGGACCTGGGCTTTTGTTTGCTGGAAGATTTCTGATTACAGCCTCTATTTCCATGCTTGTGATGGGTCTATTCAGATTTTCTATTTCTTCCTGGTTCAGTTTGGAAAGTTGTACTTTTTTAGGAATTTGTCAATTTCTTCCAGGTTATTCATTTTATTGCCATATAATTGCTGATAGTATTCTCTAATAATCCTTCATATTTCTGTGTTGTTAGTTGTGATCTCTCCATTTTCATTTCTAATTTTATTGATTTGGTTTTTCTCCCTTTGTTTCTTGATGAGTGTGGCTAGTGGTTTGTCAATTTCATTTACCTTCTCAAAGAACCAGCTTTTGGCTTTCTTGAGTTTTGCTATGGTCTCTTTTGTTTCTTTTGCATTTATCTCTGCCCTAATTTTTACGATTTCTTTCCTTCTACTAACCCTGGGGTTCTTAATTTCTTCCTTTTCTTAGTTGCTTTAGATGTAGAGTTAGGTTATTTAGTTGACTTTTCTCTTGTTTCTTGAGGTGTGCCTGTATTGCTATGAAATTCCCCCTTAGCACTGCTTTTACAGTGTCCCAGAGGTTTTGGTTCCCTAAAGACTCTACCGGAAAACCTCTAGAGCTAAAGAATGAATACAGTAAAGTTGCAGGATACAAAATCAACACACAGAAATCCCTTGCATTCCTATACACTAATAATGAGAAAATAGAAAGAGAAATTAAGGAAACTATTCCATTCACTGTTGCAACGAAAAGAATTAAATACTTAGGAATATATCTACCTAAGGAAACAAAGGACTTGTACATAGAAAACTATAAAACATTAGTGAAACTAATCAAAGAGGACACTAATAGATGGAGAAATAAACCGTGCTCGTGGAATGGAAGAATAAATATTGTAAAAATGAGTATACTACTCAAAGTAATTTATACATTCAATGCAATTCCTATCAAGCTACCAACGATATTTTTCACAGAACTAGAACAAATAATCTCACAATTTATATGGAAATACAAAAAACCTCGAATAGCCAAAGCAATCTTGAGGAAGAAAAATGGAACTGGGGGAATTCACCTGCCAGACTTCAGGCTCTACTACAAAGCCACAGTCATCAAGACAGTATGGTACTGACATAAAGACAGAAATATAGATCAACGGAACAAAATAGAAAGCCCAGAGATAAATCCAAGCACCTATGGACACCTTATCTTGGACAACGGAGGCAAGAATATAAAATGGAGAAAAGACAGTCTCTTTAACAAGCGGTGCTGGGAAAACTGGTCAGCCACTTGTAAAAGAATGAAACTAGAACACTGCCTAACACCATGCACCAAAATAAACTCAAAATGGATTAGAGAGCTAAATTTTAGATCAGAAACTATAAAACTCCTAGAGGAGAATGTAGGCAAAACACTCTCTGACATAAATCACAGCAGGATCCTCCAAGACCCACCTCCCAGAATACTGGAAATAAAAGCGAAAATAAACAAATGGGACCTAATTAAAATCAAAAGCTTCTGCACAGCAAAGGAAACTCTAAGCAAGGTGAAAAGACAGCCTTCAGAATGGGAGAAAATAATAGCACATGAAGCAACTGATAAAGGATTAATCTCCAAAATATACAAGCAGCTCCTGCAACTCAATTCCAGAAAAATAAATGACCCAATCAAAAAATGGGCCAAAGAACTAAACAGACATTTCTCCAAAGAAGACATAAAGATGGCTAACAAACACATGAAAAAATGCTCAACATCCCTCATAATCAGAGAAATGCAAATCAAAACCACAATGAGATACCATTTCACACCAGTCAGAATGGCTGCAATCCAAAAGTCTACATGCAATAAATTTTGGAGAGGATGTGGAGAGAAGGGAACCTTCTTACACTGTTGGTGGGAATGCAAACTAGTACAGCCACTATGGAGAACAGTGTGGAGATTCCTCAAAAAACTGGAAATAGAACTGCCATATGATCCAGCAATCGCACTCCTGGGCATACACACCGAGGAAACCAGAACTGAAAGAGAAACACGTACACCAATGTTCATTGCAGCACAGTTTATAATAGCCAGGACATGGAAGCAACCTAGATGTCCATCTGCAGATGAATGGATAAGAAAGCTGTGGTACATATACACAATGGAGTATTCAGTTCAGTTCAGTTCAGTTCAGTCACTCAGTCGTGTCCGACTCTTTGCGACCCCATGAACCACAGCACGCCAGGCCTCCCTGTCCATCACCAACTCCCGGAGTTCACTCAAACTCATGTCCATCAAGTCGGTAATGCCATCCAGCCATCTCATTCTCTGTCGTCCCCTTCTCCTCCTACCCCCAATCCCTCCCAGCATCAGAGTCTTTTCCAGTGAGTCAACTCGTCGCATGAGGTGGCCAAAGTATTGGAGTTTCAGCTTTAGCACAAGTCCTTCCAATGAACACCCAGGATTGATCTCCTTTATAATGGACTGGTTGGATCTCCTTGCAGTCCAAGGGAGTCTCAAGAGTCTTCTCCAACACCACAGTTCAAAAGCATCGATTCTTCGGCGATCAGCTTTCTTCACAGTCCAATTCTCACATCCATACATGACCACGGGAAAAACCATAGCCTTGACTAGACGGACCTTGGTTGGCAAAGTAATGTCTCTGCTTTTTAATATGCTATCTAGGCTGGTCATAACTTTCCTTCCAAGGAGTAAGCGTCTTTTAATTTCATGGCTGCAATCACCATCTGCAGTGATTTTGGAGTCCCCAAAAATAAAGTCTGACACTGTCTCCACTGTTTCCCCATCTATTTCCCATGAAGTGATGGGACCAGATGCCATGATCTTTGTTTTCTGAATGTTGAGCTTCAAGCCAACGTTTTCACTCTCCTCTTTCACTTTCATCAAGAGGCCTTTGAGTTCCTCTTCACTTTTTGCCATAAGGGTGGTGTCATCTGCATATCTGAGGTTATTGATATTTCTCCTGGCAATCTTGATTCCAGCTTGTGCTTCTTCCAGCCCAGCGTTCCTCATGATGTACTCTGCATATAAGTTAAATAAGCAAGGTGACAATATACAATCTTGACGTACTCATTTTCCAAGTTGGAGCCAGTCTGCTGTTCTATGTCCAGTTCTAACTATTGCTTCCTGACCTGCATACAGGTTTCTCAAGAGGCAGGTCAGGTGGTCTGGGATTCCCATCTCTTTCAGAATTTTCCAGAGTTTATTGTGATCCACACAGTCAAAGGCTTTGGCATAGTCAATGAAGCAGAAATAGATGTTTTTCTGGAACTCTCTTGCTTTCTCCATGATCCAGCGGATGTTGGCAATTTGATCTCTGGTGCCTCTGCCTTTTCTAAAACCTGCTTGAACACCTGGAAGTTCACGGTTCACATATTGCTGAAGCCTAGCTTGGAGAATTTTGAGCATGACTTTACTAGCGTGTGAGATGAGTGCAATTGTGCGGTAGTTTGAGCATTCTTTGGCATTCCCCTTCTTTGGGATTGGAATGAAGACTGACCTTTTCCAGTCCTGTGGCCACTGCTGAGTTTTCCAAATTTGCTGGCATATTTAGTGTAGCACTTTCACAGCATTATCTTTCAGGATTTGAAATAGCTCAATTGGAATTCCATTACCTCCACTAGCTTTGTTCGTAGTGATGCTTTCTAAGGCCCACTTGACTTCACATTCCAAGATGTCTGGCTCTAGGACAGTGATCACGTTATCGTGACTATCTTGGTCTTGAAGATCTTTTTTTGTACAGTTCTTCTGTGTATTCCTGCCACCTCTTCTTAATATCTTCTGCTTCTGTTAGGTCCATACCATTTCTGTCCTTTATCGAGCCCATCTTTGCATGAAATGTTCCCTTGATATCTCTAATTTTCTTGAAAAGATCTCTTGTTTTTCCTATTCTGTTGTTTTCCTCTATTTCTTTGCATTGATCACCGAGGAAGGCTTTCTTATCTCTCCCTGCTATTCTTTGGAACTCTGTATTCAGGTGCTTATCTTTCCTTTTCTCCTTTGCTTTTCGCTTCTCTTCTTTTCACAGCTATTTGTAAGGCCTCCTCAGACAGCCATTTCGCTCTTTTACATTTCTTTTCCATGGGGATGGTCTTGGTCCCTGTCTCTTGTACAATGTCACGAACCTCCGTCCAGAGTTCATCAGGCACTCTATCTATCAGATCTAGTCCCTTAAATCTATTTCTTACTTCCACTGTATAATCATAAGGGATTTGATTTAGGTCACATCTGAATGGTCTAGTGGTTTGCCCTACTTTCTTCAATTTAAATCTGAATTTGGCAATAAGGAGTTCATGATCTGAGTCACAGTCAGCTCCTGGTCTTGTTTTTGCTAACTGTATAGAGATTCTCCATCTTTGGCTGCAAAGAATATAATGAATCTGATTTCGGTGTTGACCATCTGGTGATGTCCATGTGTAGAATCTTCTCTTGTGTTGTTGGAAGTGGGTGTTTGCTATGACCAGTGCATTCTCTTGGCAAAACTCTATTAGCCTTTGTCCTGTTTCATTTCGTGCTCCAAGGCCAAATTTACTCAGCCATTAAAAAGAATGCACTTGAATCAGTTCTAATGAGGTCGATGAAACTGGAGCCTATTATACAGAGTGAAGTAAGCCAGAAAGAAACACCAATACAGTATACTGACACATATATATGGAATTTAGAAAGATTCAAATGATGACCCTCTATACAGGATAGCAAAAGAGACACAGATGTATACAAAAGTCTTTGGGACTCTGTGGGAGAGGATGAGGGTGGGATGATTTGGGAGAATGGCATTGAAACATGTATGTTGTCATATGTGAAACGAATCACCAGTTCAGGGTCGATGCATGTTACAGTATGCTCACTGCTGGTGTGCGGGGATGACCCAGAGGGAGGATAAAAGGAGGAGGGAGGTGGGAGGGGGGTTCAGGAAGGGGAACTCATGTACACCTGGGGCGGATTCATGTTAATGTAAGGCAAAACCAACCAATATAATATTGTAAAATAATTAGCCTCCAATAAAAAAAAAGAAAGAAAGAAAAAAAATAAAGTAGATCAATCCTGGGTGTTCATTGGAAGGACTGATGCTAAAGCTGAAACTCCAGTACTTTGGCCACCTCATGCAACAAATTGACTCACTGGAAAAGACTCTGATGCTGGGAAAGGTTGGGGGCAGGAGAAGGGGACGACGGAGAATGAGATGGCTGGATGTCATCACCAACTCTGTGGACATGAGTTTGAGTGAACTCCGGGAGTTGGTGATGGACAGGGAGGCCTGGCGTGCTGTGATTCATGGGGTCGCAAAGAGTCGGACTCGACTGAGTGACTGAACTGAACTGAATGAATGTTTAGCGATGGCACTGAGTCTCCTTAGCTTTGAATCTCTTAACTCTTCACTGTTGCATAGAACTATATTTTGTGGCTACTGTATTGTTTACTTAACTGATCTGTCACTAATCGGCAATTAGAAATTTCCTAAACTTTTGCTATCATAAATAAAGCTTTAGCAATCAAAAAAAATTTTTTTTTAAAAAAAAGATCTTTCAAATCAATTTTTTTTCCTTGTTGCTCCTTATGGCATGTGGGATATTAATTCCCTTTCCAAGAATAAAATCCATGCACTCATAGTGGAAGCAGAGTCTTAACCACTGGACCACCAGGAACATCCTTCAACTCATTGAAGCACGTCAACTCAGACCATTTAGGGTATGTCCACTTATTTAAAATTAACTGATATTGGCCTAAATCACATTGACAAAATATCTTCAACACCTAGATTATTACTGATTAAATTGTAGCCTAGCAAACTTGACACGTAATAGTGACTCTTCTAGATCTCCAATTAGGCACATCATATTTAAAATATTGAAAGAGAGAAACAAAGATGAAATATTGGAAGCAGGAAAGGAAAAGTTGCTTGTTATCTACAAGGGAAACCCAACAAGATGTGATCTGACTTCTCATTAGAAACAGTGAAATTCAGAAAACAGTAGGATGATATATTTAAGGTGAATATGTCAAAAGAAAACTTAGTAAACCGTTAAGAAAATGCCTTTCAAAAAATCTAGCATGAACAACTATACAGCAAGGAACTAGACCACCTAGAAGAAATGAAAAAACTCTTAAAAACACACAACATACCAAGACTGAATCAGAAAGAAATAGAAAATCTGAATATATGAATTACTAGTACAGAAATTGAAACAGTAATCAAAAATCTTCCAATGAAGAAAAGTCCAAAATCAGATGGCTTCACTGGTGAATTTTGAAAAGATTTAAAGAATTAGAAATAATTCTTCTCAAGGAGAGAAGATGGCGGAGGAGTAAGATGCGATCACCAGCCTCCCTACAAATACATCAAAAGCTCATCAAGATATGGAACAACTCCTACAAAGCAACCTCTAGGTGATAGCAGAAGGCCCCAGGCTTCCAGGAGGTGTAGGCTAAGCTCCCTGGAATGAGGCAGGAGAGAGGATGGAGCCATAAAAGGGAAAAGATGGAGAACTTCTGGACAGGAGCTTGTGCCCTGAGAGAAGCATGGAGTCCTGAAACAGGAAGAGTTCCTGTGCACTGGGAAGCACCCTCATAGCTGGACCCAAAGGGGAGCTGTGGAATCTTGGAAAACCAGGCAAAGCAGGGACTTAGAGGGTAGAAAACAGAGAAAGCTGCATTTCTCAGCCTGTTAAAAGCTCATGAACTGTGGCCCCGACCAGATGGCAGGCTTGGGGAACTGACAGAAGCCCACAGAAGCCCTGCAGCTGATTGGAGGGTCCAGGGTGCCAGGAGTGGCACAGCATACAAACCTCTCAGGCACACACAACCCTCATGGCACAGAGGGTGGGCCCAAGAGAGCCGTAGCATACAAACCTCTGCAGTGCACACAAACCTCAGGGTTCAGAGGGCGAGCCCAGGGAGATGAAAGAAGAACACACCAGCCCTCCCTTCCCCTCCCCACCCCACGACATACAGGGTAAGGTGGCAAGCTAATACAACAAGCACACAAGACCCATGACATAGAGGCTGGGTCTGGTGATCTGAGACAAGTGCATATAAGCCCCATGATGCAGAGGGAGGGCTCGGGGAGCTGAGCAAATGCACAGAAGCCCCGCGACTTGGAGGGAGGGCCTGGGGAGCCAAGACAAGTGTAAACAGGCCCCACGACACAGAGGGAGAGTTCAGAGGGCTGAGGGAAGCCCACACAAATCTCTGCAATGCAGAGGGCACGGTTGGGGGGAGCCAAGAAAAGGTTCACACAAACCCCTACCTAGCAAGCTTTTGCATGCAGTGCAGGGCAGGACCAGTGAGCAGAAGCACTGGCAAAGATTCCAGGGACAAGTAGGGGGTTGGCAGCAGTGAAGATATTCTAAAAGGACCACTTTGAAGTGGCTGTGGAAATAGATGTGTCTGACACTGCCAAAGCCAGAAAGACTGCCCAAAGACATACTGAAACCATAGACACCCCGAAAGCTACTACTGAACACTGCACTGCCCTTCAGAGAGATGAGATCCAGATCAATCAACCAGAATACAGGAACAAGTTCTCCCAACAAGGAAAACATCACAGGACACTAATCCAATCCCATCCATGGGGGCAGACTCCAGAACCAAGAAGAACTATGACTTTGAGGACTTTTTTATCTTATAAATCACACTTTATTCCCCCTTACATATTTCTACTGTCACATTAGCTTTTTGCAGTGCAGTGGAGTTCTCTTGTTTTCCCTGTTTAAAAAATTTTCATTTTAAGATTTTTCTTTTTTTCACCTTTTTTTGTGATTTTTCTGATTTTGTTTTTGATATATTTGACTGATTTTCTTATACTTCTTTACCAGCTGTAGCTATTGCTGAATATATAAAAATATTTTTCACGTATGTCTTTAGCTTTGCTTTTCTATTTTTTCTTTTATTTCTTTTTTTTTTTTTTTGGCCTCTTTCCACCCCTTCCTTTTCTCTCCTTTCTCCTTTTTTTTCTTCTCCCTTGTTTACTTCACTCTTTCTTTTTTCACCAAGTAAGTTAAATTGCTGACCTCTCTTTGCTATATCCCCCGGCTGGCACTCTGCTCAGGCTCAGTTTTCCAGATTGAGCATTAGTTAGTTCTGCTTTTAATTGGTTAATATCACTGTTGATTTCCCTTGTTCACCAAGTCAATTTCCCATACTCTTTTATTTGGAATACTTTGTTTATAACTGTGTGTGTTTAAGTGTGTGTATATGTCCCATTATTTCAGTGATTACCTGCTTGATCTGCTTGACCACCTCCCACTAGAACAAAGGCACAAGTCACCTCTAACAAGAAGTTAACACGAACCACTCAACCAACATTTCCATCCAAGAACAAAAACCAAAAGGAAGAAGAAATACAATCCTAAGGCTTGAGAAAAGGAGACCTGAAGTTGAGCAGTTGGAAAAAAAGAAAAGACAGAGAAATACAATACAAATGAAGTAAAAAAGTAGAAACTCACAAGACCAAATAAACAACAGGAAATAAGCAATATTCCTGAAAAAGAATTCAGATTAATGGTAGTAAAGTTGCTCCAAAGAGTTGAAAATAGAATGGAGAAAATGAAGGAAACAATTGACCATATTAACACAATCACCAAGGACATAGAAGAAACGAAGAAGAAGCAAACAGAGATGAATAACACAATTACTGAAATTAAGGCTACTCCAGAAGGAACCAACAGTAGAATAACTGAGGCAGAAAACTGGATAAGTGAGCTGGAAGACAGAACGGTATAAATAATTGGTGAAGAGCAGAATGAAGGAAAAAGAATGAAAAGAAATGAGGACAGCTTCAGAGACTTTTGGGATAATATTAAATGTATCAAAATTTGAGTTATAAGGGCCCCAGGGGAAGAAGAAAAAAAGAAATGAACTGAGAAAATTTTTGAAAAAATTATAGCTGAAAACTTATCCAACATGGTAAAGGAAATAGTCAATCAAGTTGAAGAAGCACAAAGAGTCCCTTACAGGATAAACCCAAGGAGAAACACATTGAGACACATAGTAATCAAGCTAACAGAGATTAAGCACAAAGGAAGAATACTAAAAGCAGTTAGGAAAAAGCAACAAGTAAAATACAAGGGAAAACCCGCATGATTAACAGTGGATCTTTCAGCAGAAACTCTGCAGGCCAGAAGGGAATGGCAGGATATATTTAAAATATAAAAAATATTATATATTTAATATATAAAAATATTTTAAAAAGAAGAAAATCTGCAATTAAGATTACTATAGCCAACAAAGATCTCATTCAAAATTGATGGAGAAATCAAAAGCTTTACAGATAAGCAAAAGTTAAAAGAATTTAGCACCACCAAACCAGCCTTACAACAAATACTAAAGGGACTTACATAGTTAGTAAACACAAGAGAAAGGAAAGACCTACAAAAACAAACCAAAAACAATTAAGAAAATGCCAATATCAATGTGTGTTGTGTTAGTCACTTAGTCATGTCTGACTCTTTGTGACCCCATGGACTGTAGCCCACCAGGCTTCTCCGTCCTTGGGATTTTCCAGGCAAGAATACTGGAGTGGGTTGCCATGTAAATAGATTAAATGCACCAATCAAAAATACAGACTGAATGAATGGATACAAAAGCAAGTCCCATATCTTTGCTGCCTACAAGAGACCCACTTCAGACCTAGAGACACACACAGACTGCAAGTAAAAGGATGGAAAAAGATATTCCATGCAAATGGAAACCAAAAGAAAGCTGTAGTGGCAATCCTTATTTCATACAAAATAGACTTTAAAATAAAGAATATTGTAAGAGACAAAGAAGGCCACTACATAATGATCAAAGGATCAATCCAAAAAGAAGACATAACAATTGTAACTATTTATGCACCCAACATAGGAGTACCTCAATACATAAGGCAAACACTAAATGGCATAAGAGGGGAAATCAACAGTAAGACAATAGTAGTTGGAGACTTTAACACCCCACTTACACCAATGGACAGATAATCAAAACAGAGAATCAATAATGAAACACAAGCCTTAAATGAAATACCAGACCAAGTGGACCTAATTGATATTTTCAGGACTTAACATCCAAATGCAGAAGAATACACTTTCTTTTCAAGTGCACATGGAACATTCTCCAGGATTGACCACATTCTGGGCCACAAATAAAGTGTCAGTAAATTTTAGAAAATTGAAATCATATCAAGTGCTTCTCTGAACCACGATGCTATGAGACTAGATATCAACTACAGGAAAAAAAAAACAACCTGCACCAAACACAATCTCATGGAGATTAAACAATACATTACTAAATAATAAGAGGTTACTGAAGAAATTAGAAGGGAAATCAAAAGATTCCTAGAAACAAATGACAATGAAAACATGACAACTCACAACCTATGGAATGCAGCAAAAGCTTTTCTATGAGGGAAGTTTATAGTAATACAATCCTACCTCAAGAAACAAGAAAAGCATCAAACAGACAACCTAATTTTACATCTAAAGCAGCTGGAAAAGAAGAACAAAAAACCCAGTGTTAGCAGAAGAAAAAAATCATAAAGATCAGAGCAGAAACAAAGGAAACAATGGCAAAGATTAATAAAACTGAAAGCTGGTTCTTTGAGAAGATAAACAAAATTGACAAACCACTAGCCATACTCATCAAGAAAAAAAATGGGGGGAGAAAAATCAAATCAACAAAATTAGAAATGAAAAAGGAGAATTTACAACAGACAACACAGAAACACAAAGGATTATAAGAGGATATGAGCAACTGTATGCTAATAAAAGGGACAACCTGCAGGAAACGGACAGATTCTTAGAAAAGTTCAACTTCCCAAGACTGAACCAGGAAGAAACAAAAATTATGAGCAAGCCAGCTACAAACACTGAAATTGAAATTGTGATTTAAAAAATCTCCCCCCCAAAAAAGGTCCAGGGCCAGATGGCTTCACAGGTGAATTCTATCAAACATTTATAGAAGAGTTAATGGCTATTTTTCTAAAACTCATCCAAAATATTGCAGAGGAAGAAACACTTCCAAGCTCATTCTAAAAGGCTACAACCATCCTGATACCAGGCAAAGATAAACAAAAAAGAAAATTACAGACCAATATCACAGATGAACACAGATGCAAATATCCTCAACAAAATTCTAGCAAACAGAATTCAACAACACATTGAAAAGCTCAAACACCATGATCAAGTTGGGTTTATTCCAGGGATGCTAGGATTCTTCTATATATGCAAATCAATCAATGTGATACACCAAATTAACAAACTTAAAGATAAAAACTATATGATAATTTCAATAGATACAGAAAAAGCCTTTGACAAAATTCAGCACCCATTTTTTATTAAAGTCCTTCAAAACTGGGCATAGAAGGAACCTACCTCAACATAACGAAGGCTATATATGACAAGCACACAGCAGACATTATTCTCAATGATGAAAAACTAAAAGCATTCCCTCTAAGGTCAGGAACAAGAGAAGGGTGTCCACTCTCACCACTATTATTCAGCATGGTTTTGGAAGTCCTAGCTATGGCAATTCAGTTCAGTTCAGTTCAGTTCAGTCGCTCAGTCGTGTCCGACTCTCCACGACCCCATGAATCACAGCACGCCAGGCCTCCCTGTCCATCACCAACTCCCGGAGTTCACTCAAACTCATGTCTACAGAGTCGGTGATGCCATCCAGCCATCTCATTCTCCATCGTCCCCTTCTCCTCCCGCCCCCAACCTTTCCCAGCATCAGAGTCTTTTCCAGTGAGTCAACTCGTCGCATGAGGTGGCCAAAGTATTGCAGCTTCAGCTTTAGCATCAGTCCTTCCAATGAACATCCAGGATTGATCTCCTTTAGAATGGACTGGTTGGATCTCCTTGCAGTATAAGGGACTCTCAAGAGTCTTCTCCAACACCACAGTTCAAAAGCATCAATTCTTCGGCGATCAGCTTTCTTCACAGTCCAACTCTCACATCCATACATGACCACGGGAAAAACCATTGCCTTGACTAGACGGACCTTGGTTGGCAAAGTAATGTCTCTGCTTTTTAATATACTATCAATGTTGGTCATAACTTTCCTTCTAAGGAGCAAGCGTCTTTTAATTTCATGGCTGCAATCAGCATTTGCAGTGATTTTGGAGCCCCCAAAAATAAAGTCTGACACTGTTTCCACTGTTTTTCCATCTATTTCCCATGAAGTGATGGGACCAGTTGCCATGATCTTTGTTTTCTGAATGTTGAGCTTCAAGCCAACCTTTTCACTCTCCTCTTTCACTTTCATCAAGAGGCTTTTGAGTTCCTCTTCACTTTCTGCCATAAGGGTAATGTCATCTGCATATCTGAGGTTATTTATATTTCTCCCAGCAATCTTGATTCCAGCTTATGCTTCTTCCAGCCCAGGGTTCCTCATGATGTACTCTGCATATAAGTTAAATAAGCAAGGTGACAATATACAACCTTGACGTACACCTTTTCCTATTTGGAACCAGTCTGTTGTTCCATGTACAGTTCTGACTGTTGCTTCCTGACCTGCATACAGGTTTCTCAAGAGGCAGGTCAGGTGGTCTGGGATTCCCATCTCTTTCAGAATGTTCCACAGTTTATTGTGATCCACACAGTCAAAGGCTTTGGCATAGTCAATGAAGCAGAAATAGATGTTTTTCTGGAACTCTCTTGCTTTCTCCATGATCCAGCGGATGTTGGCAATTTGATCTCTGGTGCCTCTGCCTTTTCTAAAACCTGCTTGAACATCTGGGAGTTCATGGTTTACATACTGCTGAAGCCTGGCTTGGAGAATTTTGAGCATGACTTTACTAGCGTGTGAGATGAGTACAATTGTGCGGTAGTTTGAGCATTCTTTGGCATTGCCTTTCTTTGGGATTGGAATGAAGACTGACCTTTTCCAGTCCTGTGGCCACTGCTGAGTTTTCCAAATCTGCTGGCATATTGAGTGCAGCACTTTCACAGCATCATCTTTCAAGACTTGAAATAGCTCAACTGGAATTCCATCACCACCACTAGCTTTGTTCGTAGTGATGCTTTCTAAGGCCCACTTGACTTCACATTCCAAGATGTCTGGCTCTAGGACAGTGATCACGTTATCGTGACTATCTTGGTCGTGAAGATCTTTTTTGTATAGTTCTTCTGTGTATTCCTGCCACCTCTTCTTAATATCTTCTGCTTCTGTTAGGTCCATACCATTTCTGTCCTTTATCGAGCCCATCTTTGCATGAAATGTTCCCTTGGAATCTCTAATTTTCTTGAAGAAGTCTCTTGTTTTTCCTATTCTGTTGTTTTCCTCTATTTCTTTGCATTGATCACTGAGGAAGTCTTTCTTATCTTTCCTTTCTATTCTTTGGAACTCTGCATTCAGATGCTTATATCTTTCCTTTTCTCCTTTGCTTTTCTCCTCTCTTCTTTTCACAGCTATTTGTAAGGCCTCCTCAGACAGCCATTTCGCTCTTTTGCATTTCTTTTCCATGGGGATGGTCTTGGTCCCTGTCTCCTGTACAATGTCACGAACCTCCGTCCAGAGTTCATCAGGCACTCTATCAATCAGATCAAGAGAAGAAAAATAAATAAGAGTAATCAAGATCAGAAAAGAAGAAGTAAAACCCTCACTGTTTGTACATTGCATGATATTATATATAGAAAACCCAAAAGAAACTATCAGAAAATTACTAGAGCTAATCAGTGAATTCAGCAAAGTTGTAGGACACAAGGTCAATACACAGAAATCACTTGCATTCCTGTATACTAGCAATGAAAAATCAGAAAGGGAAATTAAGGAATCAATCCCATTCACCACTGCAACAAAAAGAATAAAATATCTAGGGATAAACCTACCTAAGTGAACTCCGGGAGTTGGTGATGGACAGGGAGGCCTGGCATGCTGTGATTCATGGGGTTGCAAAGAGTCGGACACAACTGAGTGACTGAACTGAACTGAACTGAAGGAGACAAAAGAACTGTACACAGAAAATTATAAGACACTGATGAAAGAAATCAAAGATGACATAAAAAAATGGAGAGATATTCCATGTTCCTGGGGAGGAAGAATCAATATCATGAAAATGACTATAATATGAAATGCAATTTGCAAATTCAATGTGATCTCTATCAAATTACCAATGGCACTTTTCACAGAACAAGACCAAAAAGTTTAACAATTCATATGGAAGCCCAAAAGACCCCAAATAGCCAAAGCTGTCTTGAAAAGAAGGGAGCTGGAGGAATCAATCTTCCTGACTTCAGACTATACTACAAAGCTACAGTCATCAAGATAGTATGGTACTGGCACGAAAACAGAAATATAGACCAATGAAACAAGATAGGGAGCCCAGAGATAAGTTCATGCATCTATGGTTACCTTATTTTTCACAAAGGAGGCAAGAATGTACAATGGGACAAAGCAGCCCCTTCAATAAGTGATGCTGGGGAACTGGACAGCTACATGCAAAAGAATGAAATTAGAACATTTCCTAACATCATACAAAAAGATAAACTCAAGGGGGAGGTCCTAAGATGGTGGAGGAATAGGACGGGGAGAACACTTTCTCCCCAACAAATTCATCGAAAGATAATTTGAACCCTGAGTAAATTCCACAAAACAACCTCTGAACGCTGGCAGAGGACACCAGGCACCCAGAAAAGCAGCCCATTGTCTTCAAAAGAAGGTAAGACAAAATATAAAAGATAAAAAAAGAGAAAAAAGTGTTAGGGATGGAGACCCATCCTGGGGAGGGAGTCTTGAAAGAGGAGAAGTTTCCAAACACCAGGAAACCCTCTTACCAGCGGGTCTGTGGGGAGTTTTGAAATCTCAGAGGGCAACATAACCAGGAGGAAAAATAAATATATAAATAAGTATGTAAAACCCACAGATTACATGCCTAATGGCAACTCCCACAGAGAAGTAGCCCAGATGCTCACATCCACCACCAGCAAGCGGGGGGCTGAATGGGGAGGAGTGGGCTGCATTGTTTAGGGTAAGGACCAGGCCTGAATGTCCTGAGGGCAATCTGAGGGAACTAACATGAGATAACAACCCAAACTGTGGGATAGCCAGAGAGAGAGAGAGAAAAAAGAGAGAACTATCCCGCAAAAAATCCCTAACCTAAGGCACTGCTGGGACCGCTCACAGAACAAAGGACTGAGCAAATACCAGAGGAGAGCTAGTCGGCTGTGGACCGACTCACCCCCTCGCTGGAGGCAGGGAAACTGGTGGGTGGCAGCCAGAGACGGAAAGGGGCAAACTTGGCCCCAGAGACATGCATTCTCTACCAAACTGCAAGCAGGCTTCCAGTTCCTAACCAAAACTCCCTGGGATTCTGGACAGTTGACATCGGCCAGGAGGATTGCAGCCAGAGATCAGCTCCCCAGAAGAGACACACAGCACATCTGAGAGGGCGCTCCCACTGCTACCCAGGAAATCAAGCGGCTGGGACCGGGGAGGTGATAAATTGCACCACACCTGTGGAGAAAGTGCTCACCAAGCACCCGGTTGTCTGAGCTGCTCGGACCTGGAAAGGGCACAAAATGCAGGCCCAACTGAGTCTGCGTCTTTGTGGAGTACCCAAGAACCTGAACCTGAGACGCTTAGACCTGGGAAGTGCACGCAACCCAGGGCCTGCTTTAGACAGTTCCACTGCAGAGCAACCTAAAGCCTGAGCAGTGTAGACTGGAGAAGCACACACGCCATGAGCAGGCACAAACCCAGTGTGGCCAAGACACTGCGAGAAATCCCCACACATGCCAGTGATATTTGTTTGCAGTGTTCCTCCCTCCCCACAGCAAGACTGAACAACTAAGCCTAAATAAGTGACCACTTTCACCCCTTTGTGTCAGGGCGGAAATTAGACACTGAAGAGAACTGCAAACAGAAGAAGCCAAAATAAACAGAGGGAACCACCTTGGAAGTGACAGGTGCAACAGATTAAAACCCTGTAGTTAACACCGACTACATTGGAAGGGGCCTATAGATATTTAGAAGTATAGGCTGGAACAAGGAACTATTTGAAACTGAACTGACCCCATACTGCCCACAATAGCTCCAGACAAATTTCTAGATATATTTTTTACTATTATCATCTTTTTTAATTTAAAAACTATTTTATTTTTGTCTTCTATTACTCCTTTAATTATCATTTTTATAATCTACTATTACCTTGTTAAAAAAAAAAGACCCTATTTTTAAAGCAAGCTTCATATATTTTTAAATAATTTTTGTGATCTTGTTTTGATTTTTTAATATTGTATTTGTGAGATGTAAGCTCTAATTTAGATTTTTAATCTTGGCTTTTGGGTATTTGTTATCAAATTTGTACCTTTAAAAATCCAATCTTCAGTACCCAATTTTACTTAGGAGTGTGATTACTGGCTTGATTGCTCTCTCCCTCTTTTGACTCTTTTTTCTCCTCCAGGTCACCTCTATCTCCTCCCTCCCCCTTCTCTTCTCTGCCCAACCCCGTGAAACTGCGTGTTCCGGGCTGTGGAGAACACTTAGGGAACTGATTACTGCCTAGATCTGTCAGTCTCCTTTTGATTCCCTTTTCTCCTCCTGATCACCTCTATCTCCTTCCTCCCTCTTCTCTTCTCTGTGGAACTCCATGAACCTCTCTGAGGGTTCCCAATTGTGGAGAGCACATAGGGAATTGATCACTGGCTAGACTGCTCTCTCCCCTTTTGATTCCCCCTCTTCTCCTCCTGGTCACCTCTATCTCCCTCCTCCCTCTTCTCTCCTCCATGTAACTCTGTGTACCTCTCCAGGTGTCCCTCACTGTGGAGAAACTTTTCATCATTAACCTGGATGTTTTATCATTGGTGCAGTATAGATGGAGAAGTCTTGAGGCTACCATAAGAATAAGACTGAAATCCAGAGGCAGGAGGCTTAAGTTCAAAACCTGAGAAAACCAGAGAACTCCTGACTCCAAGGAACATTAATCAATAAGAGCTCATCCAAAAGCCTCCATACCTACACTGAAACCAAGCACCACCCAAGAGCCAACAAGTACCAGAGCAAGACATACCACGCAAATTCTCCAGCAATGCAGGAACGTAGCCCTGAGCTTCAATATACAGGCTGCCCAAAGACACATCAAACTCACAGACATCTCAAAACTCACTACAGGACACTTTATTGCACCCCAGAGAGAAGAAATCCAGCTCCACCCACCAGAACACCGAGGCAAGCTTACCTAACCAGGAAACCTTGACAAGCCACTCATCCAACCCCACCCACAGGGAGGAACCTCTACAATAAAGAGGAACCACAAACTGCCGGAATACAGAAAGGCCACCTCAAACACAGCAATCTAAACAAGATGAAAAGGCAGAGAAGTACTCAGCAGGTAAAGGAACAGGATGGATGCCCACAAAATCAAAAAAAAGAGGAGGAGATAGGGAGTCTACCTGAAAAAGAATTCAAAATAAAGATAGGAAAAATGATCCAAAATCTTGAAAACAAAATGGAGTTACAGATAAATAGCCTGGAGACAAGGATTGAGAAGGTGCAAGAAATGTTTAACAAGGACCTGGAAGAAATAAAAAAGAGTCAATCAATAATGAATAATGCAATAAATGAGATCAAAAACACTCTAGAGGGACCAACAGTAGAATAATGGAGGCAGAAGATAGAATAAGTGAGGAAGAATATACAATGGTAGAAATAAATGAAGCAGAGAATAAAAAAGAAAAAAGATTAAAAGAAATGAGGACAACCTCAGGAACCTCTAGGACAATGTTAAACGCCCCAATATTCGAATCATAGGAGTCCCAGAAGGAGAAAACAAAAAGAAAGGCCATGAGAAAATACTTGAGGAGATAATAGTTGAGAACGTCCCTAAAATGGGGAAGAAAACAGTCATTCAAGTCCAAGAAACCCAGAGAATCCAAAACAGGATAACCCCAAGGCGAAACACCCCAAGACACATGTTAATCAAATTAACAAAGATCAAGCACAAAAAAACAAATATTAAAAGCAACAAGGGAAAAACAACAAATAACACACAAGGGGATTCCCATAAGATAACAGCTGATCTTTCCATAGAAACTCTTCAGGCCAGAAGGGAATGGCAGGACATACTTAAAGTGATGAAAGAGAAAAACCTAAATCCCAGATTACTATACCCAGCAAGGATCTCATTCAAATATGAAGAAGAAATCAAAAGCTTTACAGACAAGCAAAAGCTGAGAGAATTCAACATCACCAAACCAGCTCTTCAACAAATGCTAAAGGATCTTCTTTAGATAGGAAACACAGAAAGGAGGTATAAACTCAAACACAAAACAACAAAGTAAGTGGCAATGGGATCATTCTTATCAATAATAACCTTAAATGTAAATTGGTTGAATGCCTCAACCAAAAGACAAAGACTGGTTGAATCAATACAAAAACAAGACCCCTATATATGTTGTCTACAAGAGACCCACCTCAAAGCAAGGGGCACATACAGACTGAAAGTGAAGGGCTGGAAAAGATATTTCATGCAAATGGAGACCAAACAAAAAGAAGGAGTAGCAATACTCAGATAAAATAGACTTTAAAATAAAGGCTTGAAAAGAGACAAAGAAGGACATTACATAATGATCAAAGGATCAATCCAAGAAGAAGATATAACAATTATAAATATATATGCACCCAACATAGGAGCACCACAATAAGTAAGACAAATGCTAACAAGTATGAAAGGGGAAATTAACAATAACACAATAATAGTGGGAGACTTCAATACCCTACTCACACCTATGGGTAGATCAACTAAACAGAAAATTAACAAGGAAACACAAACTTTAAATGACACAATTGTCCAGTTAGATCTAATTGATATCTATATGATATTTCACCCCAAAACAATGAATTTCACCTTCTTCTCAAGTGCACACAGAACCTTCTCCAGGATAGATCACATCCTGGGCCAAATATTTAGCCTTGGTAAAGTCAAAAAAAAATTGAAATCATTCCAATCATCTTTTCTGACCACATTGCAGTAAGATTAGATGTCAATTAGAGGGGAAAAAACTATTAAAAATTCCAGCATATGGAGGGTAAACAACAAGCTTCTGAATAACCAACAAAGCACAGAAGAAATAAAAAAAGAAATCAAAATATGAATAGAAGTGAATGAAAATGAAAACACAACAACCCAAAACCTCGGGGACACTGCAAAAGCAGTACTAAGGGGAAGATTCATAGCAATACAGGCTTACCTGAAGAAACAAGAAAAAAGTCAAATAAATAACATAACTCTACACCTAAAGCACTAGAAAAGGAAGAAATAAAGAACCCCATGGTTAGTATAAGGAGAGAAATCTTTAAAATTAGGGCAGAAATAAATGCAAAAGAAACAAAAGAGATTATAGCAAAAATCAACAAAGCTAAAAGCTGGTTCTTTGAGGAGATAAATAAAATAGACAAATCATTAGCCAGACTCATCAAGAAACAAAGGGAGAAAAATCAAATCAACAAAATTAGAAATGAAAATGGAGAAATCACAACAGACAACACAGAAATACAAAGGATAATAAGAGACTACTATCAGCAACTGTATGCAAATGAAAGGACAATTTAGAAGAAATAGACAAATTCCTAGAAAAGTATATCTTTCCACAACTGAACCAGGAAGAAATAGAAAATCTTAATAGACCCATCACAAGCATGGAAATAAAAACTGTAATCAGAAATCTTCCAGAAAACAAAAGCCCAGGACCAGACGGCTTCACAGCTGAAATCTACCAAAAATGTAGAGAAGAGCTCACAGCTATCCTACTCAAACTCTTCCAGAAAATTGCAGAAGGTAAACTTCCAAACTCATTCTATGAGGCCAAAATCACACTAATAGCAAAACCAGACAAAGGTGCCACAAAAAAAGAAAACTACAGGCCAATATTACTGATGAACATAGACGCAAAATTCCTTAACAAAATTCTAGCAAAAAGAATCCAACAACATATTAAAAAGATGACCAAGTGGGCTTTATCCCAGGGATGCAAGGATTCTTCAGTATCAGCAAATCAATCAACATAATACACCACATTAACAGATGGAAAAATAAAAACCATATGATTATCTCCATAGATGCAGAGAAAGACTTTGACAAAATTCAACATCCATTTATGATAAAAGCCCTCTAGAAAGCAGGAATAGAAGGAACATACTTCAACATAATAAAAGCCACATATGACAAACCCACAGCAAACATTATCCTCAATGGTGAAAAATTGAAAGCATTTCCCCTAAAGTCAGGAACAAGACAAGGGTGCCCACTCTCACCACTACTAGTCAACATAGTTTTGGAAGTTTTGGCCACAGCAATCAGAGCAGAGAAAGAAGTAAAAGGAATCCAGATTGGAAAAGAAGTAAAGCTCTCACTGTTTGCAGATGACATGATCCTCTACATTGAAAACCTTAAAGACTATACAAGAAAATTACTAGAGCTAATCAATGAATATAGCAAACTTGCAGGATATATAATCAACACACAGAAATTCCTTGCATTCCTATATGCTAAAAATGAGAAAACAAAGAAAAATTAAGGAAACAATTCATTCACCATTGCAATGAAAAGAATAAAATACTTAGGAATATATCTACTTAAAAAACAAAAGACCTATATATTGAAAACTATAAGATACTGATGAAAGAAATCAAAGAGGACATAAATAGATGGAGAAATATACCATGTTCATGGATTGGAAGAATCAACATAGTGAAAATGAGTATACTACCCAAAGTGATCTGTAGATTCAATGCATTTCCTATCAAGCTATCAACGATATTTTTCACAGAACTAGAAAAAAAAAATTCACAATTTGTATGGAAATACAAAAAGCCTCTAATAGCCAAAGCAACCTTGAGAAAGAAGAATGGAACGGGGGGAATCAACCTGCCGGACTTCAGGCTGTACTACAAAGCCACAGTCATCAAGACAGTATGGTACTGGCACAAAGACAGAAGTATAGATCAATGGAACAAAATAGAAAGCCCAGAGATAAATCCATGCACCTATGGACACCTTATCTTCGACAAAGTAGGTAAGAATATACAATGGAGAAAAGACAATTTCTTTAACAAGTGGTGCTGGGAAAACTGGTCAACCACTTTAAAAGAATGAAACTAGAACACTCCATAACACCATACACAAAAATAAACTCAAAATGGATTAAAGATCTAAATGCAAGACCAGAAACTAAAAAACTCCTAGAGGAGAACATAGGCAAAACACTCTCTAACATAAGTCACAGTAGGATCCTCTATGACCCACCTCTCCGAGTAATGGAAATAAAGGCAAAAATATACAAATGGGACCCAATTAAACTTAAAAGCTTTTGCACAACGAAGGAAACTATAAGCAAGGTGAAAAAACAGCCTTCAGAATGGGAGAAAATAATAGCAATCAAAGCAACTGACGAAGAATTAATCCCAAAAATATACAAGCAACACCTGCAGCTCAATTCCAGAAAAATAAGTGACCCAATCAACAAATGGGCCAAAGAACTAAACAGACATTTCTCCAAAGAAGACGTAGAGATGACTAACAAACTTGAAAAGATGCTCAACATCCCTCATAATCAGAGAAATGCAAATCAAAACCACACGAGGTACCATCACACACTGTTCAGAATAGTTGCTATCCAAAAATATACAAACAATTAATGCTGGAGAGGGTGTGGAGAAAAAGGAACCCCCTTACGCTGTTGGTGGGAATGCAAACTAGTACAGCCACTATGGAGAACAGTGTGGAGAGTCCTTAAAAAACTGGAAATAGAACTGCCATATGACCCAGCAATCCTACTCCTGGGCATACACACAGAGTAAACCAGAATTGAAAGAGATACGTGTACCCCAATGTTCACTGCAGCACTGTTTATAATAGCCAGGACATGGAGGCAACCTAGATGTCCATCAGCAGACGCATGGATAAGAAAGTGTTGGTACATATACACAATGGAGTATTACTCAGCCATTAAAAAGAATACATTTGAATCAGTTCTAATGAGGTGGATGAAACTGGAGCCTATTATACAGAGTGAAGTAAGCCAGAAAGAAAAACACCAATACAGTATACTAACACATATATATGGAATTTAGAAAGATGCAAATGATAACCCTGTATACGAGACAGCAAAAGAGACACAGATGTATAGAACAGTCTTTGGGACTCTGTGGGAGAGGGTGAGGGTGGGATGATTTGGGAGAATGGCATTGAAACACGTATGTTGTCATATGTGAAACGAATCACTAGTTCAGGGTCAATGCATGTTATAGGATGCTCGGGGCTGGCATGCGGGGATGACCCAGAGGGAGGATAAAGGGAGGAGGGAGGTGGGAGGGCGGTTCAGGAGGGGGAACTTATGTAAACCCGGGGCAAATTCATATCAATGTATAGCAAAACCAACCAATATAATATTGTAAAATAATTTGCCTCCAATAAAAAATAAATTAATTACCTAAAAAAAAAAAAAAAGAAAGTGGTGGTACATATACACAATGGAGTATTACTCAGCCATTAAAAAGAATACATTTGAATCAGTTCTAATGAGGTGGATGAAACTGGAGCATATTATACAGAGTGAAGTAAGTCAGAAAGAAAAGCACCAATAAATACAGTATACTAACACATATATATGGAATTTAGAAAGATGGTAATGGTAACCCTATAAGTGGGACAGCCAAAGAGACACAGATGTATAGAACAGTCTATTGGACTCTGTGGGAGAGGGTCAGGGTGGGATGATCTGAAAGAATAGCATTGAAACATGTATATTATCATATGTGAAACAGACCGCCAGTCCAGGTCCAATGCATGAGACAGGGTGCTCAGGGCTGATGAAGTGGGATGACCCAGAGGGATGCGATGGGGAGGGATGTGGGAGGGGGGGTTCATATGGGGAACACATGTACACCCATGGTGGATCCATGTCAATGTATGGCAAGAAACCACTACAATATTGTAAAGTAATTAAGGTCCAATTAAAATAAAACAAAAAAATAAAAAAGATAAACTCAAAATTGATTAAACACCTAAATGTAAGACCAGAATGTATAAAACTGGTAGAGGAAAACATAGGCAGAGCACTCAATGACATAAATCAATGCAAGATCCTCTATGACCCACCTCTTAGAGAAATGCAAATAAAAACGAAAGTAAACAAGTTGGACTTAATTAAACTTAAAAGTTTTGGCACAGTAATGGAAACTATAAACAAAGTGAAAAGACAACCCTCAGAATGGGAGAAATAATAACAAATGAAACAACTGACCAAGGATTAATTTCCAAAATACACAAGTGGCTCATACAACTCAATACCAGAAAAGCAAACAACCCAATCAAAAAGTGGGAAAAAGACATAAACAGACATTTCTTCAAAGACATACAAATGGCTAACAAATATGTGAAAAGATGCGCAGTATCACTCAATATTAGACAAATGCAGATCAAAACTACAATGAGATATCACCTCACACTGGTCAGAATGGCCACCATCAAAAATTCTGCAAACAATAAATGCTGGAGAGTGTGTGAAGGAAAGGCAACCCTCTTTCACTGTTGGTTCGATGTCAATTTACACAAACACTATGGAAGACGGTATGGAGATTCCTTAAAAAACTAGGAATAAAACCACCGTATGACTCAGCACTCCAACTCTTAGGCATACTACCCTGAATAAAACAAAATTGAAAAAGGCACATGTACCCCAATGTTCACTGCAGCACAATTTACAGTGACTAGAATATGGAACCAACCTGAATGTCACAGACGGATGTGTTGTGGTACATATACACCATGGAATGTTACTCAACCATAAAAAGGAAAGCATATGTGTCAGTTCTAACGAGGTGGATGAACCTAGAGCCTATTAAACAGAGTGAAGTAAGTCAGAAAGTTAAACATTGTACACTAATGCATATATATAAAACATAGGACTGGAAAAGGTCAGTTTTCACTCCAATCCCAAAGAAAGGCAATGCCAAAGATTGTTTAAACTACCACACAATTGCACTCATCTCACATGCTAGCAAAGTAATACTCAAAATTCTCCTAGCCAGTCTTCATCAGTACGTGAACTGTGAAATTCCAGATGTTCAAACTGGTTTCAGAAAAGGCAGAGGAACCAGAGATCAAATTGCCAACATCTGCTAGATCATCAGAAAAGCAAGAGAGTTCCAGAAAAACATCTACTTCTGCTTTATTGACTACACCAAAGTCTTTGACTGTGTGAATCAAAACAAACTGTGGAAAATTCTTAAAGAGATGGGGATATCAGAGCACCTGACCTGCTTCCTGAAAAATCTGTATGCAGGTCAAGAAGCAACAGTTAAAACTGGTCATGGAACAACAGACTGGTTCCAAATTGGGAAAGGAATATGTTGAGACTTTATATTGTCACCCTGCTTATTTAACTTAAATGCAGAGTATATCATGTGAAATGCCATGCTGGATGAAGAACAAGCTGGAATCAAGATAGTTGGGAGAAATATCAACAACTTCAGATACGCAGATGAATACAACTCTTATGATAGAAAATGAAGAGAAACTATAGAGTTTCTTGGTGCAAGTTAAAGAGGAGAGTGGAAAAGCTGGCTTAAAATTCAACATTCAGAAAACTAAGATAACAGCATCCATTCCCATCACTTCATGGCAAATAGATGGGGAAACAATGGAAACAGTGAGATACTTTATTTCTTTACTCTCCAAAATCACTGCAGATGGTGACTGAAGCCATGAAATTCAATGACCCTTGCTCCTTGGAAGAAAAGCTATGAACAACCTAGACAGCATATTAAAAAGCAGAGACATTACTTTGCTGACAAAGGTCCATATAGTTAAAGTTCTGGTTTTTCTAGTAGTCACATATGGATGTGAGAGTTGGACCATAAAGAAAGCCGAGCACAGAAGAACTGATGCTTTTGAACTGTGGTGTTGGAGAAGACTCTTGAGAGTCCCTCGGTCTGCAAGGAGAGCAAACCAGTCAATCCTAAAGGAAATCAGTCCTGAATATTCATTGGAAGGGCTAGTGCTGAAGCTGAAACTCCAATTGTTTGGCCACCTGATGCGAAGTACTGACTCTTGGAAAAGACCCTGATGCTGGGAAAGATTGAAGGCAGGAGGAGAAGGGGACAACGTAGGATAAGATGGCTGAATGGCATCACCAACTTGATGGACATGAGTTTGAGGAAGCTCCGTGAGTTGGTGATGGACAGGGAAGCCTGATGTGCTGCAGTCCATGGGGTCACAAAGAGTCAGACACGACTGAGCAACTGAACTGGACTGAATGCATATGTATGGAATCTAGAAAGATGGTACCAAAGAATTTGTTTGCAGGGCATCAGTGGAGGAACAGACACATAGAATAGACTTATGGACATGGGGAGAGGGGAGGAGAGGGTGAGATGTAAGGATAGAGTAACATGGAAACTTACATTGCTGCTGCTGCTACTGCTGCTGCTACTACTGCTGCTGCTAAGTCAGTTCAGTCGTGTCCGACTCTGTGTGACCCCATAGATGGATATGTAAAATAGATAGCCAATGGGGATTTGTTATATGTCTCAGGAAACTAAAACAGGGGCTCTGTGTCAACCTAGGGGGTGGGATAAGGAGGGGATGGGAGGGAGGTTTAAGAGGGAGGGAAGATATGTATACCTATGGCTGATTCATGTTGAGGTTTGACAGAAAAGAACAAAATTCTGTAAAGTAATTATCCTTCAATTAAAAAATAAATAATTTTTTCAAGATAAAAGGACACTACTAGAAAAAATGTCAATTGATATGATACATCGCATTCATAGAATGAAAAAATAATATATAATCATCTCAATAGACAAAGCATTTAACAAAATTCAACATTCATTTATGATTTAAAAATTCATAAAAATTTAACATAGAAGGAATGTGTCTCACCAAAATAAAGGTTATTTATGAGAAGCCCATGCTAATACCATATGCTGCTGCTGCTGCTGCTGAGTCACTTCAGTCGTGTTCGACTCTGTGCGACCCCATAGACGGAAGCCCACCAGGCTCCGCCGTCCCTGGGATTCTCCAGGCAAGAACACTGGAGTGGGTTGCCATTTCCTTCTCCAATGTGTGAAAGTGAAAAGTGCAAGTGAAGTCGCTCAGTCGCGTCCGACCCCTAGCGACCCCACGGACTGCAGCCGACCAGGCTCCTCCATCCATGGGATTTTCTAGGCAAGAGTACTGGAGTGGCTTGCCATCGCCTTCTCCATAATACCATATACTTGGTGGTAAATGGTTGAAAACTGTTCCTCTAAGATCAGGAACAAGACAAGAGTGTGCCCACTCTTACCACTACTATTTGACATAGTACTGGAAATCTTAGCTAGAACAATCAAGCAAGATAAACATAAAATATATCAGATTTGGATAGAAAGAAGTAAAACTGTCTTTATTATAAGATGACATGATTATATATATATATATATATGCTAAATATTCAACCAAATGAAAAGCAAGATACAAAATCAACACACAAAATTCAGCAACATTTATTTACTCTAGAACATTTTTTAAAAAAATAAAGAACTTGATCCCATTTATAAAGCATCAAAAAAAAAAAAAACCTGAGGAATAAATCTAAGGAGATGAAAGATCTTTAAAGACTGCAAGAAATTGAAAGGAAGTGAAGAAGATCCAAATAAATGGAAAGGAATCCCTTGCTTATGAATTAGAAAAATCAGTATTGTTAAAATGTCAATACTACTAAAAGCAATCCATATATTCAAGGCAATTTTTATTAAGATTCTGAAGGCATTTTTTAAGACGTAGGAAAAGCACTACTAAAATTTATATGGAACTGCAAAAGACCCTAAATAGCCAAAGAAATCCTTGAGAAATAAGAACAAAGCAAGAGTGTTTCCCTCAGAAGGTTCTCTGTTTTTGGAAGAGTTGTTCAGTGATTTTATCCAGTGACAGGAGTGTGTCTCAGAATGATGAAGTGCCTTTTAAAAGATTACTGAAATTGGATGGCCTATTAAAAGTAAATGCATTTGATTCTTCAGAAATCACAAGGAAGAAAAGTGCTGCAGCCTATTCTCCAACAGCTGGAAACTGCCAAATGAACCCATTTGCTTCTTCCACAAGCTCTAAAGAGGAAGACAGTAAAAATAATCCATCAAATGTAAAGAGGAAAAGCTGGAATCACTTCAGTATAACCAATAAAATGAATGTACCACACAAAGCAATGACAAATTCATGGTGTTGCTACCTAAAGTTGAGAAATAATGGAAACAATGTAAAATTTAAGTAGTATACAGGTTTTGAAAGGCATTAAAGAACTTGAAAGCCTCATTGGTATCTCCCTAGCATAATGTGTCTAAAAAAAAAGAAATGCAGAAAACAAAGGACTAATGACAAAAGTAACAAAACAAAAACTATTTGAAAAGAATTCAGGACTTCACAACAAAGGTATTTAGCAGAAATACACTAACTATGAATGCCAACTTCTGTATCTGGCTGATCATGTTTAAAGAAACAGAAGAGATGCTTGTAATTAATTTTCTCAGTAAATATCAGATCATAGCACAGGCAGGTGCATGTCTATATAAATTTTCTTGCAACTAATTTAAACTTTCTGTACACACTAATAGATAATCTTAATGTAAATAATATGTTTCTTCTTGACCCTTTAAAGTAAGCCAGCACATAGAAGAGGACCTTGACTTATATTCTGTATCTCGTATGCTTCTGTATAGTTTGAGCATTTGTGAACAGACTTAATAAAGCATAAATGAAAATGATTAAAAAAAGAGAACAAAGCAAGAGTCATCACACTTCAAAACAGTATGTACTAACATAAAAGCAGACACATATACCAATGGAACACAGTTGAGAGCCCAGAAATAAACTCAAGAATATATGGTCAACTAACATTTGACAAAGGAATCAATGGAGAAAAGACAGCTTTTTCAATCAATGGTGCTGGAATAATTGCATTTTCACATGCAAAAAATAAAATCAGACCCATAACTTATACCACTTACAAAAATTAACTCAAAATGGATTAAAGACTTAAATGTAAGAAATGAAACCATGAAACTCTTGGAGGAAAACAGGAATAAAGCTCCTTGATGAAGATTTAGTAATGATTTTTGGACACCTAAACCCAAGCAACATAATAAAAAATAAACAAGTGGAAAGAACCTCCAAGATGACAGAAGAATAAGACATGGAGCTCACCTTCCCAGAGATACTACAAAATTACACCTACATGTGGCATAACTCCCATGGAACATCTACTGAATGCTGGCAGAAGACCTCAGACTTCCAAAAAGGCAAGAATACTTCCACATAACTGAGTAGGGCAAAAGAAAAAAAAAATAGACAAAGGAACTTGAGCATCTGGGAGGGAGCTGTGAAGGAGGAAAAGTTTCCAATACTACAAAGTCCCCTCACTGGCAGAGACAAGAGGCAGGGAGCTTTGGAGTTTCAGAGGAAAGTGCAGTGTGCAAGGGGCAAAGTGGAAAGTCCTGCACAGAGAGTCAATGCCTATTGGCACTCTCTAGCCTGAGACATTTGTTTGCTTGCCCACCAGGGCAGGTAGGAACTGAGTGCTGAAGCTTGAGCTTTGGAGGTCAGACTCCAGGGAGAGGACTGGGAGTTGGCTGAGTGAAGACAGTCTGAGGAGTCCAAGAAAGAAGCCTTGGCCCATAAAAGAGGCAAGGGACCATTGTTAGGGGGTGTAAAAGGAGAGAGGTTGGCCCACTCACAGGCAGAAGGGCACTGCCTGCATGAGCTCCAGGTGCAGACTCCAGCCATGACTGCTATCTCAAGCCCTAGAGACAGACATGGACTGCTACTGCTGCTATCACTACCACAAAGTTCCTGTGAGCAAGCGTAGGTCACTGCCCACAGCTTTACAGAAGCCTATGAAGCCTGCCACTGCCAAAGGTCCTATGACCCTGGACCAACTTACTCAGGAGAGTGAATGGCATGCCCTGTGCTATTGCAAACTTCCTGCTGTTCTTTGCCACTGCAGGCATTCCCCACATGTCCCAAATGTGGCTGTCATATCCCTCCCTCTTTTTGGCTTGAGTAAGTATGCCTGAATCATCTGCTGCTTTCACCCCCTCTCACCTGGGCAGCAAACAGACACCAAAGGGTGGTTACACACAGAGGTGGGGCCAAAAGCAAAGCTGAGTCCCAGAAGTGGTGCAACCAAAGAAGAGGAATGGAAACCTATCCTGCAGCTGCAGGAGCTGTGGATTAAATCCCCTCAATCAGATTGGTAAACCTTCATCTGTGGAATATCTGAATAGATAATGAATGGTCTCACAATTGAGGCTGTTCTAGCTTTAACAACTGTGGACTTTGGGGACAAATACACACGAAAACTGGGCCTGCTCTTCAGTTCTGAGCTAAAGTCTGAGCCTGCTCCACAGTGCCCACAGCAGGTCCAAAGACAGTACTGGAGGACTGGAGGGGAAGGCAGGGATTGGCTCTGACTCACTTAGCAGGGAAGGACACTGACAGCTGAGGTTCTGGGAAAATATAATTATTACTACTAATTTTTGTTTTGTTCTGTTGTTCTTTTTTTCAAGATTTTTTGTTAGAAATCTGAAATTTACAATGTATTTATATCACTCACTGAGTACATGGCATTTAAAAACAACATCATTACAGAAAGATAACAAAAACACAGAATCTTAAAACCTACATGATATGGAAAACATTATTCACTGAGGCCTTAAATGTAGTAGACTTTACATAAAAAGGAAAAGCAATGAGTATACAAGTATACAGCCAGTTTAGGAAGTTAGCAAAATAAACAGAATAATCATAAAGAAAAGAAAGCAACTAATACATACCAGGTATTAATGCAATAAAGATAAAGATAAAATTGAGTGGCTCAACAGAGTCAAAGCTGCCTTAAAAAGCTTTTTTATTATATTTTATTTTTTTCCTAATTTTTTCTTTTTTACTTTTAATATGTTTTTCTATTTTTACTTTTCCTTTTTGTTATAATGCATTACTTCTTTATTTTTTCCTTTTGCTCTGTTTTAACCTCTGTTTATATTTTTACTCGTAGTGTGGTTTTTCCTTGTGCTTTCTTCCTTTTTATATCATTTTGTGAGCTTATTTTGTTCATTTTTTGCCTTTTTTAGTTAGCTTTATGCTTTTGATTTGTTTTGTTTTGTTAGTTTAGTTTTTATCGTTGGTTTACATTGTGGGTTCATTTATTTCTTTGATGCTCTCTTCTCTCTTGTTTTCTCCGTTTTTGTCTCTCTGTATTTATTTGTCTGTTTGGTTTTGCTTTTACCATTTGCCTTGGGGGTTTTAATTTGTTCATTTCCTTTTTTCCCCTCTTCTGCACCATGAAACTTGCAGGATGTTTTTCTCTGGCAAGGGTCAGGTCTCTGAGGTAGGACAGCCAAGTCCAGGATACTGGACTGTCAGAGAGCTCCCAGCCTCAGGGAATACTAATCAGCAAGAGCTCTCCCAGAGGTCTCCATCTCAATACCAAGACATGGCTCCACTCAATGGCTAGCAAGCTCCAGTGTTGCACACTTCATGGCAAACAACTAGCAAGACAGGAACACAAACCCACTCATTAGCAGACAGGTTTCCCAAAGTCATAATAATCTCAAAGACACCCCAGAACATACCATCTGACGCAGCCCTGTCCATCAGAGGGGCAAGATTCAGATCAGCCCACCAGAATGCAGACGTGAGTTCCCCCTACCAGGAAGTCTACCCAAACCACTGGACCAAACTCAACCACTAGGGGCAGATACAAGAAGCAAGAAGAACAGTGACTCTGCAGCCCACAGAAAAGAGATTTCAAACATAGCAAATTAAAATGCGAACACAGAGAACTATGTTGCAGATGAAGGAACAAGGTAAAAACCCACAAGAACAAATAAATGAAGAGGCAATAGACTTCTTCAATCTGCCTGAAAAAAATTCAGAGTAGTAATAGCAAAGATGACCCAAAATATCAGAAATAGACTGAAAAAATACAAGGAATGTTTAACAAGGACCTAACCTAATGTGAAGAGCCGACTCATTGGCAAAGAACCTGATACTTGGAAAGATTGAAAGCAAAAGGAGAACGGAGTGGCAGAGGATGAGATGGTTAGATAACATCACTGACTAAATGGACATACGTTTGAACACTAACTCCTGGAGATAGTGAAGGTCAGGGAAGGCTGGTGTGCTGTAGCCCATGGGGTCACAAAGAATCAGACACAACCTAGGGACTAAACAACAACAAATTAGGACTAAAGAACAAACAAACAGTGATGAACAAAACAATAATTAAAATTAAAAATACTCTAGAAGGAATCAATAGCAGAATAACTGAAACAGAAGAATGGATAAGTGAGCTGAAATAAAGAATACTCTAAATAACTGCTCGAGAGAGAATAAATAAAAAAGAACAGAAAGAAATGGAGATTATAGTCCAAAATTTCCCTAACACAGGAAAGGAAATAATCATCCAAGTCCAGGAGGACTGGAGGGTACCATCCAGGATAAACGTAAGGAAAAACATGCTGAGACATATATTAATCGAAGTAAACAAAATTAAATATATAAAATGTTTGAAAGAAACAATAAGGGAAAACTAACAAATAGCATACAAGGGAATTCCCATAAGGTAATCAGCTAATTTTTCAGCAGACACTGAGAGGGCCAGAAAGGAATAGCATGATTTATTTGAAGTGATGAAAGAAAAAAAAACTATAAACAAGAATAATCTTGATTCAAGGCTCTCATTCAGATTTGACAGAGAAAACAGAAGTTTCACTGACAAGTAAAAGCTAAGAGAATTCACCATCACCAAACCAACTTCACAAAAAATTCTAAAGGAACTTCTCTAGGCAAGAAACAGAAAAGAAAAAAAAAATGACCTACAAAAACAAACGAGGACATCAGGCACCCAGAAAAAAAGCCCATTGTCTTTGAAAGGAGGTAGGACAAAACATAAAAGATAAAGAGAGAAAAAAGAAGTAAGGATGGAGTTCTGTCCCAGGAAGGGAGGCTTTAAAAAGAGAGAAGTTTCCAAACACCAGGAAACACTCTTCCTGGCGAATCTGTGGCGAGCCTTGGAACCTCTGAGGGCCACATAACCCTCTTTTATTTTTTTTAAGATTTTTTTTAAAACCCACAGATTACCCGCCAAATGGTAACTCCCAGTGGAGAAGCAGCACAGACGCCTGCATACGCCATTAGCAAGCGGGGACTGGGCAGGGAGGAGCCGGCTGAACTGCTTAGAGAGAGGACTGGGCTTGAATGCTGCGAGAACAATCTGAGAGAACTAACTGGGGCTAGCAAAGCAGACTGGGAGAGCTTCTCCACAAAAAGGCGGAAAGCTCTAACCTAAGACTCCGCCAGCACTGCTCACAAAATAAAGGGCTGAGCAGAGCGAGCCGGCTGTGGTCGGCCCGTCCCCCATCCCCCACCGAGACAGGCAGGGAGGGCAGCCAGAGCCAGAGGGAGCAACCACGGCCCCAGAAAGGCATCCGATACCAAACTGCAGGCCGGCTTTGTTGCTAATCAAGACTTCCTGGGCTCGGGCCGGTCGATATCCACCTGAGAAGGTGCGCCGGTTGTACATCCAGAAAACCGAGTGGCAGGGACTGGGGAGGCGATAAGTCGCAGCGACCATGCTCACCAAACACCTGGTCACCTGAGCTGCTCGGACCGGGGAAGGCACAAAACACAGGCCCAACCAAGTCTGTGCCTTTGTGGAGTACCCGAGAACCTGAACTTGAGCCATTCAGACATGGGAAGTGCATACAACCGAGCGCCGACCTCGGACAGTTCCTGGTAGAGCAACATAGAGCCTGTGCAGTGTAGACTGGGACAGCACATGCGCTGTGAGCAGGGGCAAACCCAGTGGGGCCGAGACTCTGCGAGCACTCCCCACAGATGCCAGAGATATTTGTCTGCAGTGTTCCTCCCTTCCCAGAGCAGGACTGAACAAGTGAGCCTTTAAAAAGTGTCCACCCGCACCCTAGTGTCAGGGAGGAAATTGGACACTGAAGAGGCCAGCAAACAGAAGCTAAAACAGAGGGAACCACCTTGGAAATGACAGATAGAGTAGTCTAGAGGCTACTCCAAGAATAAGACCAAAAACCAGAGGCAAGAGGCTTAAGCCCAAATCCTGAGAACACCAGAGAACTCCTGACTCCAGGGAACATTAATCGATAGGAGCTCATCAAACATCTCCATACCTACACTAAAACCAAGCACCACCTAAGGGTCAACAAGTTCCAGAGCAAGACATACCACGCAAATTCTCCAGCAACACAGGAACATAGCCCTGAGCTTCAATATATAGGCTGCCCAAAGTCACTCCAAACCCACTGACATCTCATAACAAATTACTGGACACTTCATTGCACTTCAGGGAGAAGAAATCCAGTCCCACCCACCAGAACACCGACACAAGCTTCCCTAACCAGGGAACCTTGAGAGGTCACCCGTCCAACCCCACACATAGCGAGGAAACTACATAATAAAGAGAACTCCACAAACTGCCAGAAGAGGGAAAGACCACCCCAAGCAAAGCAATACAAGCAAGATGAAGAGGCAGAAAAATACCCAGCAAGTAAAGGAACAAGATAAATGCCCACCAATACAAACAAACGAGGAAGATATAGGGAATCTACCTGATAAAGAATTTCGATGGTGAAAATGATTCAAAATCTTGAAAACAAAATGGAGTTACAGATAAATAACCTGGAGAAAGGATTGAGAAGATGCAAGAAATGTTTAATAAGGACTTAGAGGAAGTAAAAAAGAGTCAATATACAATGAATAATGCAATAGATGAGATCAGAAACACTCTGGAGGGAACAAACAGTAGAATAACAGAGGCAGAAGACAGGATAAGCGAGCTACAAGATAGAATTGTAGAAATAAATGAAACAGAGAGGAAAAAAGAAAAACGAATTAAAAGAAATGACAAAATTAGAGACCTCTGGGAAAATGTTAAACACTCCAACATTCGAATCATAGGAGTCCCAGAAGAAGAAGACAAAAAGAAAGACCATGAGAGAATACTTGAGGAGATAATAGTTGAAAACTTCCCTAAAATGGGGTAAGAAATAATCACCCAAGTCCAAGAAACTCAGAGAGTCCCCAACAGGATAAATCCAAGGCAAAATACCCCAAGACACATGTTAATCAAATTAACAAAGATCAAACACGAAGAACAAATATTAAAAGCAGCAAGGGAAAAGCAGCAAATAACACACAAGGGGATTCCCATAAGGATAACAGCTGATCTTTCAACAGAAACTCTTCAGGCCAGGAGGGAATGGCAAGACATACTTAAAGTGATGAAAGAAAATAACCTACAGCCCAGATTACTGTACCCAGCAAGGATCTCATTCAAATATGAAGGAGAAATCAAAAGCTTTACAGACAAGCGAAAGCTGAGAGAATTCAGCATCACCAAACCAGCTCTCCAACAAATGCTAAAGGATCTTCTCTAGACAGGAAACACAGAAATGGTGTATAAACTCGAACCCAAAGCAATAAAGAAAATGAGTACGGGATCATACTTATCAATAATTACCTTAAACGTAAATGGGTTGAATGCCCCAACCAAAAAACAAAGGCTGACTGAATGGATACAAAAACAAGACCCCCATATATGTTGTCTACAAGAGACCCATGTCAAAACGAGGGACACATACAGACTGAGAGTGAAGGGCTGGGAAAAGATATTCCATGCAAATAGAGACCAAAAGAAAGCAGGAGTAGCAATACTCATATCAGATAAAACAGACTTTAAAACAAAGGCTGTGAAAAGAGACAAAGAAGGAAACTACATAATGATCAAAGGATCATTCCAAGAAGAAGATTTAACAATTATAAATATTTATGCACCCAACATAGGAGCACCGCAATATGTAAGACAATTACTAACAAGTATGAAAGGGGAAATTAACAACAATGCAATAATAGTAGGAGATTTTAATACCACACTTACATCTATGGATAGATCAACTAAACAGAAAATTAACAAGGAAACACAAACTTTAAATGATACAATAGACCAGTTAGACCTAATAGATCTCTATAGGACATTTCATTCCAGAACAATGAATTTCACCTTTTTCTCAAGTGCACACGGAACCTTTTCCAGGATAGATCACATCCTGGGCCATAAATCTAGCCTTAATAAATTCAAAAAAATTGAAATCATTCCAAGCATCTTTTCTGACCACAGTGCAGTAAGATTAGATCTCAATTATGGGAGAAAAACTATTAAAAATGCCAACATATGGGGGCTGAACAACACGCTGCTGAATAATGAACAAATCATAGAAGAAATCAAAAGAGAAATCAAAATATGCATAGAAATTAATGAAAATGAAAACACAACAACCCAAAACCTCTGGGACACTGTAAAAGCAGTGCTAAAGGGGAAGTTCATAGCAGTACAGGCACACCTCAAGAAACAAGAAAAAAGTCAACTAAATAACCTAACTCTACATCTAAAGCAACTAGAAAAGGAAGAAATGAAGAACCCCAGGGTTAGCAGAAGGAAAGAAATCGTAAAAATTAGGGCAGAGATAAATGCAAAAGAAACAAAAGAGACCATAGCAAAAATCAACAAAGCCAAAAGCTGGTTCTTTGAGAGGGTAAATAAAATTGAGAAACCACTAGCCAGACTCATCAAGAAACAAAGGGAGAAAAACCAAAATCAATAAAATTAGAAATGAAAATGGAGAGATCACAACTAACAACACAGAAATACGAAGGATTATTAGAGAATACTATCAGCAATTATATGGCAATAAAATGAATAACCTGGAAGAAATTGACAAATTCCTAAAAAAGTACAACTTTCCAAACTGAACCAGGAAGAAATAGAAAATCCGAATAGACCCATCACAAGCATGGAACTAGGGGCTGTAATCAGAAATCTTCCAGCAAACAAAAGCCCAGGTCCAGACGGCTTCACAGCTCAATTCTACCAAAAATTTAGTGAAGAGCTAACACCTATTCTACTCAAATTCTTCCAGAAAATTGCTGAGGAAGGGAAACTTCCAAACTCATTCTATGAGGCCACCATCACCCTAATCCAAAAACCTGGTAAAGATCCCACCAAAAAAGAAAACTACAGGCCAATATCACTGATGAACATAGATGCAAAAATCCTTAACTAAATTCTAGCAATCAGAATCCAACAACACATTAAGAAGATCATACATCATGACCAAGTGGGCTTTATCCCAGGAATGCAAGGATTCTTCAATATCCGCAAATCAATCAATGTAATACACCACATTAACAAACTAAAAAATAAAAATCATATGATTATCTCAATAGATGCAGAGAAAGCTTTTGACAAAATTCAACATCCATTTAAGATAAAAACCCTCCAGAAGGTGGGAATAGAAGGAACATACCTCAACATAATAAAAGCTATATATGACAAACCCACAGCAAACATTATCCTCAATGGTGAAAAACTGAAAGCATTCCCCCTAAAGTCAGGAACAAGACACGGGTGCCCACTCTCACCACTACTATTCAGAATAGTTGTGGAAGTTTTGGCTACAGCAATCAGAGCAGAAAAATACATAAAAAGAATACAAATTGGAAAAGAAGAAGTAAAACTTTCACTGTTCGCTGATGACATGATCCTATACACAGAAAACCCTAAAGACTCTACCAGAAAACCTCTAGAGCTAATGAATGAATACAGTAAAGTTGCAGGATATAAAATCAACACACAGAAATCCCTTGCATTCTTATACACTAATAATGAGAAAATAGAAAGAGAAATTAAGGAAACTATTCCATTCACTGCTGCAACGAAAAGAATTAAATACTTAGGAATATATCTACCTAAGGAAACAAAAGACTTGTACATAGAAAACTATAAAACACACAAAAAAACAAACAACAAAAAAGAAAACTATAAAACACTAGTGAAACTAATCAAAGAGGACACTAATAGATGGAGAAATACACCGTGTTCGTAGATTGGAAGAATAAATATTGTAAAAATGAGTATACTACCCAAAGTAATTTATACATTCAATGCAATCCCTATCAACCTACCAACGATATTTGTCACAGAACTAGAACAAATAATCTCACAATTTGTATGGAAATACAAAAAACCTTGAATAGCCAAAGCAATCTTGAGAAAGAAGAATGGAACTGGAGGAATTAACCTGCCGGACTTCAGGCTCTACTACAAAGCCACAGTCATCATGTCAGTATGGTACTGGCACAAAGACAGAAATATAGATCAATGGAACAAAATAGAAAGCCCAGAGATAAATCCAAGCACCTATCCAAGCATCTTTGACAAAGGAGGCAAGAATATAAAATGAAGAAAAGAGAGTCTCTTCAACAAGTGGTGCTGGGAAAACTGGTCAGCAACTTGTAAGAGAATGAAACTAGAACACTTCCTAACACCATGCACCAAAATAAACTCAAAATGGATTAGAGCTAAATGTAAGACCAGATTCTATAAAACTCCTAGAGGAGAACATAGGCAAAACACTCTCTGACATAAATCACAGCAGGATCCTCCAAGACCCACCTCCCAGAATATTGGAAATAAAAGCAAAAATAAACAAATGGGACCTAATTAAAATCAAAAGCTTCTGCACAGCAAAGGAAACTATAAGCAAGGTGAAAAGACAGCTTTCAGAATGGGAGAAAATAATAGCAAATGAAGCAACTGATAAAGGATTAATCTCCAAAATATAGAAGCAGGTCCTGCAGCTCAATTCCAGAAAAATAAATGACCCAATCAAAAAATGGACCAAAGAACTAAACAGACATTTCTCCAAAGAAAACATAAAGGTGGCAAACAAACACATGAAAAAATGCTCAACATCCCTCATAATCAGAGAAATGCAAATCAAAACCACAGTGAGATACCATTTCACACCAGTCAGAATGGCTGCTATCCAAAAGTCTACATGCAATAAATTTTGGAGAGGGTGTGGAGAGAAGGGAACCCTCTTACACTGTTGGTGGGAATGTAAACTAGTACAGCCACTATGGAGAACAGTGTGGAGATTCTTCAAAAAACTGGAAATAGAACTGCCATATGATCCAGCAATCGCATTCCTGGGCATACACACAGAGGAAACCAGAATTGAAAGAGACACATGTACTCCAATGTTCATCACAACACTGTTTATAATAGCCAGGACATGGAAGCAACCTAGATGTCCATCTGCAGACGAATGGATAAGAAAGCTGTGGTACTTATACACTATGGAGTATTCAGTTCAGTTCAGTTCAGTTCAGTCGCTCAGTCGTGTCCGACTCTCCGCGACCCCATGAATCACAGCACGCCAGGCCTCCCTGTCCATCACCAACTCCCGGAGTACACTCAAACTCATGTCCACAGAGTCGGTGATGCCATCCAGCCATCTCATTCTCCGTCGTCCCCTTCTCCTCCCGCCCCCAACCTTTCCCAGAATCAGAGTCTTTTCCAGTGAGTCAACTCGTCTCATGAGGTGGCCAAAGTATTGGAGTTTCAGCTTTAGCATCAGTCCCTCCAATGAACATCCAGGATTGATCTCCTTTAGAATGGACTGGTTGGATCTCCTTGCAGTATAAGGGACTCTCAAGAGTCTTCTCCAACACCACAGTTCAAAAGCATCGATTCTTCGGCGATCAGCTTTCTTCACAGTCCAACTCTCACATCCATACATGACCACGGGAAAAACCATTGCCTTGACTAGACGGACCTTGGTCGGCAAAGTAATGTCTCTGCTTTTTAATATACTATCAAGGGAGTATTACACAGCCATTAAAAAGAATACATTTGAATCAGTTCTAATGAGGTGGATGAAACTGGAGCCTGTTATACAGAGTGAAGTAAGCTAGAAAGAAAAACACCAGTACAGTATACTAACGCATATATATGGAATTTAGAAAGATGCAAATGATAACCCTGTATATGAGAGAGCAAAAGGGACACAGATGTATAGAACAGTCTTTGGGACTCTGTGGGAGAGGGTGAGGGTGGGATGATTTGGGAGAATGGCATTGAAACATGTATGTTGTCATATGTGAAACGAATCACCAGTTCAGGGTCGATGCATGTTACAGGATGCTCGTTGCTCGTGTGCGGGGATGACCCTGAGGGAGGATAAAGGGAGGAGGGAGGCGGGAGGAGGGTTCAGGTGGGGGAAACTCATGTACACCCGGGGCGGATTCATGTCAATGTATGGCAAAACCAACCAATATAATATCGTAAAATAATTCAGTCAGTTCAGTTCAGTTCAGTCGCTCAGTCGTGTCTGACTCTCCACGACCCCATGGATCACAGCATGCCAGGCCTCCCTGTCCATCACCAACTCCCGGAGTTTAGCCTCTAATAAAGAAAAATTAATTTAAAAAAAGAAAAAGAAAAAAAAAACCCAAAACAGTTAAGAAAATGGCAATAGGAGCATACATATCAATAATTACCTTAAATGTAAACGGATTAAATGCTCCAACCTAAAGACTGGCTGAATAGATACAAAAACAAGAACCATATACATGCTATCTAATAAAGACCCACTTCAAACCCTGGGGTACATTCAGGCTTAAAGTGAGGGGATGGAAAATGATACTCCAGGCAAATGGAAATTAAAAGAAAGCTAGAACACTAATACTCATTTGACAAGATAGACTTTAAAATAAAGATTATTACAAGAAACAAGGAAGGAGGCTACATAAACATCAAAGGATCAGTCTAAGAAGAAGACATCACAATTATGAACATATACGCACCCAACACAGGAGCACATCAAAACATATGGCAAATGCTAACACCCATGAAAGTGGAAATCAACAGTAACATAATAGTAGTGGAGGATTTCAACATCTCACTTACACGAATTGATAGGTCATCCAGACAGAAAATTAATAGGGAAACACGTCTTAAATTACACATTAGACCAGATAGACTTAATTGAAATTTATAGGACATCCCACACAAAACCCACTCTCTCTAGTGTCTTATATGGTAAAGAATCTGCCAGAAATGCAGGAGACCTGGGTTTAATCACCTGGGTTGGGAAGATCCCTTGGAGAAGAAAATGGCAACCCACTCCAATATTCTTGCCTAGAGAATCCCGTGAAAAAAAGAGCCTGGCAAGCTACAGTCCGTAGGGCCATAAAAATTCAGACGTGACTGAATGACTAAGCTACTACCCTAAAGTGGCAGAATACACATTCTTCTTAAATGGAGGCAGAACATTCTACAGGAGAGAGCACATCTTGGGGTACAAATCACGTGTCAGTAAATTTAAGAAAACTGCAATTGCATCAGGCATCTTTTCCAAACACAACACTATAACATTAGAACTCACAAGAAAAAATTGTAAAAAATAAAACCCACATGGAGGCTTCAGTTCAGTTCAGTCACTCAGTCATGTCCCTTTGTGACCCTATGGATTGAAGCACGACAGGTTTCCCTGTCCATCACCAACTCCTGGAGTTTAATCAACCTCATGTCCATCAAGTCAGTGATGCCATCCAACCATCTCATCCTCTGTCATCCCCTTCTCCTCCTGCCTTCAATCTTTCCCAGCATGAGGGCCTTAAGCAGTAAGTCAGTTCTTCGCATCAGGTGGCCAAAGTATTGGAGTTTCAGCTTCAGCATCAGTCCTTCCAATAAATATTCAGGACTGATTTCCTTTAGGATTGACTGGTTTTATCTTCTTGCAGTCCAAGGGACTCTCAAGAGTCTTCTCTAAGACCATAGTTCAAAAGCATCAATTCTTCAGCACTCAGCTTTCTTTATAGTCCAACTCTCACATCCATACATGACTACTGGAAAAACCATAGCTTTAACTAGATGGACGTTTGTCAGCAAAGTAATGTCTCTGCTTTTAATATGCTGTCTAGGTTGGTCATAGTTTTTCTTCCAAGGAGCAAGTGTCATTTAATTTCATGGCTACAGTCATCATCTGCACTGATTTTGGAGCCACTCAAAAAGAAAGTCTCTCACTGTTTCCAATGTTTCCCCATCTATTTGCCATGAAGTGACGGGACCAGATGCCATGATCTTAGTTTTCTGAATCTGGCTTAGTTTTAAGCCAACTTTTCCACTCTCCTCTTTCACTTTCATCAAGAGGCTCTTCAGTTCTTCTTCTCTTTCTGCCAGGAGGGTGGTGTCATCTGCATATCTGAGGTTATTGGTGCTTCTCCTGGCAATCTTGATTCCAGCTTGTTCTTCATCCAGCCTGGCATTTCGCATGATGTACTCTGCATATAAGTTAAATAAGCAGGGTGAAAATATACAGCCTTGACGTACTCCTTTCCCAATTTGGAACCAGTCTGTTGTTCCATGTTCAGTTCTAACTGTTGTTTCTTGACCTGCATACAGATTTCTCAGGAGGCAGGTCAGGTGGTCTGGTATTCCCATCTCTTTAAGAATCTTCCACAGTTTCTTTTGATTCACATAGTCAAAGGCTTTGGTGTAGTTAATAAAGCAGTAGATGTTTTTCTGGATCTCTTTTGCTTTTTTGATGATCCAGCAGATGTTGACAATTTGATCTCTGGTTCCTCTGCCTTTTCTAAATGCAGCTTGAACAGCTGGAAGTTCATGGTTCACGTACTGTTGAGGCATGGCTTGGGTGATTTTGAGCATTACTTTACTAGTGTGTGAGATTAGTGCAATTGTGTGGTAGTTTGAGCATTCTTTGGCATTGCCTTTTTTTGGGATTGGAAAGACTAGAGATCACTTCCACTAGCTTTGTTTGTAGTGATGCTTCCTAAGGTCCACTTGACTTCACATTCCAGGATATCTGGCCCTAGGTGAGTGATCACACCACCGTGGTTATCTGGGTCATGAAGATCTTTTTTGTATATTTCTGTGTATTCTTACCACCTCTTTGTAATATCTTCTGCTTCTGTTAGGTGCATACCGTTTCTGTGCTTTACTGTGCCCATCTTTGCATGAAATGTTTCCTTGGTATCTCTAATTTTCTTGAAGAGATCTCTAGTCTTTCCATGGAGGTTTAACAGCATGCTATTAAATAACCAAGAGATCACTGAAGAAATCAAAGAGGAAATAAAAAACACCTAGTGAAAATGCCAATAAAAATGGAATGAACCAAAACCTATGGTATGCAGCAAAAGCAGTTCTAAGAGGGAAGTTTATAAGCAATACAATATTACCTCAAGAAACAAGAATAAAATGGCAGTAAACAATCCAACCTTACACCTAAAACAACTAAAGAAAGAAGAACAAACAAAACCCAAAGTTAATAAAGGCAAAGAAATAAAGATCAGAGCAGAAATGAATGATAAAAGAAATTAAAACAATAATAAAGATCAATGAAACCAGATCAATAAAAACTGGTTGTTTGAGAAGATAAACAAAATTGATAAACCATTAGCTAGACTCATCAATAAAAATAGGGAGAGGACTTAAATCAATAAAATTAAAAATGAAAGAAGTTACTATTGAAACCACAGAAATACAGATGATCATAAGAAACTAGTATAAACTACTACATGCCAATAAATGGACAACCTGGAAGAAATGGACAAATTCTTAAAAACTTGTAAAATTACACAAGGAAGAAATAGAAAGTATGAACAGACCAACCACAAACACTGAAACTGTGATTTAAAATTTTTCAACAAAGAGAAGTCCCAGGCCAGATGGCTTCACAGGCACATTATATCAAACATTTAGAGGAGAGCTAAGACTTATTTTTCTCAAATCCTTTCAAAATCTTGCAGAAGGAGGAACACTTCCAAACACATTCTATGAGGTCACCATCACCTGGATACCAAAACCAGACAAAGATATTACAAAACAGAAGACTACACTGGTGAAAATCGATGCCAAAATCCTCAACAGAATACTAGCAAACAGAATCCAACAACACATTAAAAGGATCATACACATGATCCGTTCCGTTCCGTCGCTCAGTCGTGTCCGACTCTTTGCGACCCTGTGGACTGTAGCCTACCAGGCTTCTCCGTCCATGGGCTTCTCCAGGCAAGAATACTGGAGTGGGTTACCATTTCCTTCTCCAGGGGATCTTCCTGACCCAGGGATCGAACCCGGGTCTCCCACATTGGAGGCAGACGCTTTAACCTCTGATCAAGTGGGATTTATCCCAGATTTGAAAGGATTCTTCAATATGCATAAATCAATCAACGTGATACACCATATTAACAAATGTGAAGGATAAAATCCTAAATAGATGCAGAAAAAGCCTTCAACAAAATTCAACATCCATTTATGATTTTAAAAAAAAAACTATAGAAAGTGGGCATAGAGGGGACCTTTTGCTGTTGTTTAGTTGCTAAGTCATGTCCAACCCTTTGTGACCCCACAGGCTGTAGCCTGCTGGTCTCCTCTGTCGATAGGATTTTCCAGACAAGCATAGTGGAGTGGGTCGCCAATTCCTTCACCACAGGATCTTCCTGACCCAGGGATCAAACCTTGCTTTCCCTATGATTAAGCAAATATTGGCAATTTGATCTCTGGTTTTCCTGCCATTTCTAAAGCCAACTTGTACATCTGGAAGTTCTCAATGCAAGTATTGCTGAAACCTAGTTTGAAGGAAACTCTAGAAATGGTGTTTAGTTGTGGATGTGTCTGGTAATGAAAGTAAAATCCGATGCTGTAAAGAATAGCATTGCAGAGGTGGTCCCAAGATGGCAGAGGAATAGGAAGGGGAGACCACTTTCTCCCCTACAAATTCATCAAAAGATCATTTGAATATTGAGCAACTTCCAAAGGCTGGCAGAGGACACCAAGCAGCCAGAAAGGCAGCCAGAAAGGCAGCCCAATCTCTTCAAAAGGAGGTAGGACAAAATATAAAAGACAAAAACAGAGACAAAAGTTTTAAGGATGGAGACCTGTCTTGGGGAGGGAGTCATGAAGGAGGAGAAGTTTCCACACAATAGGAAACCCTCTCGCAGGCATGTCTGTGGAGAGTTTTGGAATCTCAGAGGGCAACGTAACCAGGAGGAAAAAAAAACACTCCACAGAATATGTGCCTAACTGCAACTACTAGCATAGAAGTGGCACAGATGCTCACACCCACCAGCAGTGAGTGGGGGCTGTGCAGGGAGGCACATGCTGGGTTGTTGGTCCTTAGGGTAAGGACCAGGCCTGAATGCCCTGAGGACAATCTGAGGGAGCTAATGGAGATATCAACCCAAACTGTGGGATTGCCAGAGCGACAAAAAACAAACAAAAAGACCTTTCCAGTGAAAGGCTCTAACTCCACACAGTGATCCCTGGAGTGCTCACAGAACAAAGGATTGAACGAATACCAAAGAGGAGGAAGAAGGGCCTCCCCTCCATGGAGACAGAGAAACAGATGTGCAACCGCCAGAGTCACAGGCAAAGGGCTGCTGCAATCACGGCCCCAGAGACTGCATTTTCCACCAAACTGTTAGCTGGCTGCCAGTTGTTAACCACATCTTCCTGGGATCCTGGACATTTCACATCTGCCATGAGTGTCACAGTCTCCCCAGAGGAGACACATGGCACACCTGGGACTGTGCCCTCGTGATGCAAACAGGAAAACGAGCGGCTGGGACTGGAGAGGTGCATAAGATACACAGCCCACCTGCGACAACGTGCTCACCAAGCACCTGGTCTCCTGAGCTTCTTGGACCTGAGAAGGGCACAAAACGCAAAGCCCATCCAGGCCTGTGCCCTAGTAGAGCACCCAAGAAACTGAGCAGCTTAGATCTGTGAAGTGCATGAAACTCAGGGTCCACTTGGGACAATGCCCTTGCAGAGTACAGTGGAGCCTGAGCAGTGTGAATCCAGGAAGTACACACCACCTTGGGCTGTGGCAAACCCAGTGTGGTCCATCCACTGCAAGCACTCCTCATACATGCCAGTGGTATTTGTTTGCAGTGTCCATCCCTCCATACAGCACAACTGAACAATTGAGCCTAAATTTGTCTCCTTGAGTCAGGGCGGAAATTAGACACTGAAGAGACTTGCAAACAGAGGAAGCCAAAATAAAAAAGAAGGGAGAACTGCCCCAGAAGTGTCTGTTTTAACAGATTAAACCCCTGCATCTAATGTTGAGACTGTGCTCTTGAGATGCAACTATAGACCTTGAGAACAAGTACAAGACAGAACAAGGGACTATCTGACACTGAACAAACTCCACACTGTCCAAAACAGCTCCAGAGAAATTCTTAAATATATTTTTACTATTATCACTTTTCAATTCTTTTAAAAATTTTAGTTCTTTATTATTCCTTTAAATTTCATTCTTATAGCCTACTATAACCTTTCCAAAAAAAAAAAAAAAACACAAAAAACCTTATTTCTTTAAAAACAAATTCCGTATATATTTTAAAAATTATTGTGATTGATTTTGTTTTTTATTTATTATATTGTATTTTTGAGAGTCTAACTTCTATCCTAGGTTTTTAATCTTTGTTTTTTGACATTTGCTATCAATTTTGTACCTTTAAGAATTTAATATTCAGTATCAATTTTCACTTAGGGATTTGATTACTGCCTTGATTCAGTTCAGTTCAGTTCATTCACTCAGTCGTGTCCGACTCTTTGCGACCCCATGAATCACAGCACGCCAGGCCTCCCTGTCCATCACCAACTCCCGGAGTTCACTCAAACTCATGTCCATAGAGTTGATGATGCCATCCAGCCATCTCATTCCCTGTCGTCCCCTTCTCCTCCCACACCCAATCCTTCCCAGCATCAGAGTCTTTTCCAGTGAGTCAACTCATCGCATGAGGTGGCCAAAGTATTGGAGTTTCACCTTTAGCATCAGTCCTTCCAACCAGTCCATTCTAAAGGAGATCAATCCCGGGTGTTCATTGGAAGGACTGATGCTGAAGCTGAAACTCCAATACTTTGGCCACCTCATGCAACGAGTTGACTCACTGGAAAAGAGTCTGATGCTAGGAGGGATTGGGGGTGGGAGGAGATGGGGACGACAGAGAATGAGATGGCTGGATGGCCCTCCCAATTTGACTCTCCCTTTTCTCCTCCTGGTCACCTCTAACTTCCTCCTCTCTCTTCTCTTCTCTGTATAACTCTGTGAATCTCTCTGAGTGTTCCTGGCTGGGGAGAATTGTTTCACCATTAACTGAAGGGTTTTATATTCTGTGCTGTGTGGATGGAGAAGTCTTTTTTTAATATAAATTTATTTAAATTGGAGGCTAATTACTTTACAATATTGTATTGGTTTTGCCATACATTGACATGAATCTGCCACGGGTGTATATGTGTTTCCCATCTTGAATCCCTGTCCCACCTCCCTCCCCACCCCATCCCTCTGGGCCATCCCAGTGCACCAGCCCTGAGCACCTTGTATCATGCATCGAACCTGTACTGGCGATCCGTTTCACATATGGTAATACACATGTTTCAATGTCATTCTCCCAAATCATCCCACCCTCGCCCTCTCCCACAGAGTCCAAAAGACTGTTCTATACATCTGTGTCTCTTTTGCTGTCTCACATACAGGGTTATACTTACCATCTTTCTAAATTCCATACATATGAGTTAGTATAATGTATTGGTGTTTTTCTTTCTGGCTTACTTCACTCTGTATAATAGGTTCCAGTTTCATCCACCTCATTAGAACTGATTCAAATGTATTCTTTTTAATGGCTGAGTAATATTCCAGTGTGTATATATACCACCACTTTCTTATCCATGTGTCTGCTGATGGATATCTAGGGTTGCTTCCATGTCCTGGCTATTAAAAACAGTGCTGAGATGAACACTGGGGTACATGTGTCTCTTTCAATTCTGGTTTCCTTGGTGTGTATGCCCAGGAGTGCGATTGCTGGGTCATATGGCAGTTCTATTTCCAGTTTTTTAAGGAATCTCCACACTGTTCTCCATAGTGACTGTAATAGTTTACATTCCCACCAACAGTGTAAGAGGGCTCCCTTTTCTCCACACCCTCTCCAGCATTTATTGCTTGTAGACGTTTGGACAGCAGCCATTCTGACTGGTGTGAAATGGTATCTCATTGTGGGTTTGATTTGCATTTCTCTGATTATGAGGGATGTTGAGCATCTTTTCATGTGTTTGTTAGCCATCTGTATGTCTTCTTTGGAGAAATGTCTGTTTAGTTTTTTGGTCCATTTTTTGGTTGGGTCGTTTATTTTTCTGGAATTGAGCTGAAGGAGTTGTTTGTATATTTTGGAGATTAATCCTTTACCAGTTGCTTCATTTGCTATTATTTTCTCCCATTCTGAAGGCTGTCTTTTCACCTTGCTTATAGTTTCCTTTGCTGTGCAGAAGCTTTTAATTTTAATTAGGCCCCATTTGCTTATTTTTGCTTTTATTTCCAATATTCTGGGAGGTGGGTCTTGGAGGATCCTACTGTGATTTATGTCGGAGAGTGTTTTGCCTATGTTCTCCTCTAGGAGTTTTATAGTTTCTGGTCTTACATTTAGATCTTTAATCCATTTTGAGTTTATTTTTGTGTATGGTGTTAGGGAGTGTTCTAGTTTCATTCTTTTACAAATTGTTGAGCAGTTTTCCAAGCACCACTTGTTAAAGAGATTGTCTTTTCTCCATTCTATATTCTTGCCTCCTTTGTCAAACATAAGGTGTACATAGGTGCTTGGATTTATCTCTGGGCTTTCTATTTTGTTCCATTGATCTATACTTTTGTCTTTGTGCCAGTACCATACTGTCTTGATGACTGTAGCTTTGTAGTAGAGCCTGAAATCAGGCAGGTTGATTCCTCCAGTTCCATTCTTCTTTCTCAAGGTTGCTTTGGCTATTCGAGGTTTTTTGTATTTCCATACAAATTTGCTAAATTATTTGTTCTAGTTTTCTGAAAAATACCGTTGGTAGCTTGATAGGGATTGCATTGAATCTATAGATTGCTGTGGGTAGTATGCTCATTTTCACTATATTGAGTCTTCCGACCCATGAACACAGTATATTTCTCCATCTGTTTCTCCATCTATTTGTGTCCTCTTTGATATCTTTCACTGGTGTTTTATAGTTTTCTATATATAGGTTTTTGTTTCCTTAGGTAGATATATTGCTAAGTATTTTATTCGTTTCGTTGCAATGGTGAATGGAATTGTTTCCTTAATTTCTCTTTCTGTTTTCTGTGTTAAGGATCATGTCATCTGCAAACAGTGAGAGTTTTACACCTTTTCCAATCTGGAATTCTTTTATTTCTTTTTCTGCTCTGATTGCTGTGGCCAAAACTTCCAAAACTATATTGAGTAGTAGTGGTGAGAGTGGACACCCTTGTCTTGTTCCTGACTTTAGGGGAAATGCTTTCAATTTCTCACCATTGAGGATAATGTTTGCTGTGGGTTTGTCGTATATAGTTTTTATTATGTTGAGGTATGTACCTTCTATTCCTGCTTTCTGGAGGGTTTTCTTTTTTAAATCATAAATGGATGTTGAATTTTGTCAAAGGCTTCCTCTGCATCTCTTGAGATAATCACATGGTTTTTATCTTTCAATTTGTTAATTTGGTGTATTACATTGATTGATTTGCGGATGTTGAAGAATCCTTGCACCTTTGGGATAAAGTCCACTTGGTCATGATGTATGATCTTTTTAATGTGTTGTTGGATTCTGATTGCTAGAATTTAGTTAAGGATTTTTGCATCTATGTTCATCAGTGATATTGGCCTGTAGTTTTCCTTTTTTAACTGAACTGTCAGGTTTTGCTATTAGGGTGATGGTGGCCTCATAGAATAAATTTGGAAGTTTACCTTCCTCTGCAGTTTTCTGGAAGAGTTTGAGTAGGATAGGTGTTAGGTCTTCTCTAAATTTTTGGTAGAATTCAGCTGTGAAGCCGTCTGAAACTGGGCTTTTGTTTGCTGGAAGATTTCTGATTACAGTTTCAATTCCCATGCTTGTGATGGGTCTGTTAAGATTTTCTATTTCTTCCTGGTTCAATTTTGGAAAGTTGTACTTTTCTAAGAATTTGTCCATTTCTTCCAAGTTGTCCATTTTATTGGCATATAATTGCTGATAATAGTCTCTTATGATCCTTTGTATTTCTGTGTTATCCGATGTGATCTCTCCATTTTCATATCTAATTTTATTGATTTGGTTCTTCTCCCTTTGTTTCTTGATGAGTCTGGATAGTGGTTTGTCAGTTTTATTTACCCTTTCGAAGAACCAGCTTTTGGTATTGTTGATTTTTGCTATGGTTTGTTTTGTTTCTTTTGCATTTATTTCTGCCCTAATTTTTATGATTTCTTTCCTTCTGCTAACCCTGGGGTTCTTCATTTCTTCCCTTTCTAGTTGTTTTAGGTGTAGAGTTAGGTTATTTACTTGACTTTTTTCTTGTTTCTTGAGGTATGCCTGTATTGCTATGAACCTTCCCCTTAGCAATGCTTTTACAGTGTCCCACAGGATGTGAGAGTTGGACTGTGAAGAAAGCTGATCACCGAAGAATTGATGCTTTTGAATTGTGGTGCTGGAGAAGACTCTTGAGAGTCTCTTGGACTGCAAGGAGATCCAACCAGTCCATTCTAAAGGAGATCAATCCTGGGTGTTCATTGGAAGGACTGATGCTAAAGCTGAAACTCCAATACTATGACCACCTCATGCAAAGAGTTGACTAACTGGAAAAGACTCTGATGCTGGGAAAGGTTGGGGGCGGGAGGAGAAGGGGACGACCGAGAATGAGATGGCTGGATGGCATCAGACTCTGTGGATATGAGTTTGAGTGAACTCCGGGAGTTGGTGATGGACAGGGAGGCGTGGCGTGCTGTGATTCATGGGGTTGCAGAGAGTCGGACACGACTGAGTGACTGAACTGAACTGAACAGGTTTTGGGTTGTTGTGTTTTCATTTTCATTCGTTTCTATGTATATTTTGATTTCTTTTTTGATTTATTTTGAATTTATTGGTTATTCAGCAGCATGTTGTTCAGCCTCCATATGCTGGAATTTTTATTGGCTTTTCTCCTGTAATTGACATCTAATCTTACTGCATTGTGATCAGAAAAGGTGCTTGGAATGACTTTTTGCATTTACCAAGGCTAGATTTATGGCCCAGGATGTGATCTATCTTGGAGAAAGTTCCATGTGCACTTGAGAAAAAGGTGAAATTCATCGTTTTGGGGTGAAATCTCCTATAGATATCAATTAGGTTTAAGTGGTCTATTGTATCATTTAACGTTTGTGTTTCCTTGTTAATTTTCTGTTATTTGATCTATCCATAGGTGTGAGTGGGGTATTGAAGTCTCCCACTATTATTGTGTTATTGTTAATTTCCCCTTTCATACTTGTTAGCATTTGTCTTACATATTGCCGTGTTCCTATGTTGGGTGCATATATATTTATAATTATATCTTCTTCTTGGATTGATCCTTTGATCATTATGTAGTGTCCTTCTTTGTCTCTTTTCACAGCCTTTGTTTTAAAGTCTATTTTATCTGATATGAATATTGCTACTCTTGCTTTCTTTTGGTCTCTATTTGTGTGGAATATCTTTTTCCAGCCCTTCACTTTCAGTCTGTATGTGCCCCTTGTTTCGAGGTGGGTCTCTTGTAGACAACATATATATGGGTCTTGTTTTTGTATCCATTCAGCGAGTCTTTGTCTTTTGGTTGGAGCATTCAACCCACTTACACTTAAGGTTATTATTGATAAGTATGATCCCGTTGCCATTTACTTTATTATTTTGGGTTCGAATTTATACACTCTTTCTGTGTTTCCTGTCTAGAGAAGATTCTTTAGCTTTTGTTGGAGAGCTGGTTTGGTGGTGCTGACTTCTCTCAGTTTTTGCTTGTCTGTAAAGTTTTTGATTTCTCCTTCATATCTGAATGAGATCCTTGCTGGGTACAGTAATCTGGGTTGTAGGTTATTTTCTTCCATCACATTAAGTATGTCCTGCCATTCCCTCCTGGCCTGAAGAGTTTCTATTGAAAGATCAGCTGTTATCCTTATGGGAATCCCCTTGTGTGTTATTTGCTGCTTTTCCCTTGCTGCTTTTAATATTTGTTCTTTGTGTTTGATCTTTGTTAATTTGATTAACATGTGTCTTTGGTGTTTCGCCTTGGGATTATCCTTAGGGACTCTCTGGGTTTCTTGGATTTGGGTGATTATTTCCTTCCCCATTTTAGGGACGTTTTCACCTATTATCTCCTCAAGTATTTTCTCATAGCCTTTTTTTTGGTCTTCTTCTTCTGGAACTCCTATGATTTGAATGTTGGGGCATTTAACATTGTCTCAGAGGTCTCTGAGATTGTCCTCATTTCTTTTAATTCGTTTTTCTTTTTTCCTCTCTTTTTCATTTATTTCTACCATTCTATCTTCTAAATCACTTATCCTATCTTCTGTCTCTGTTTTTCTAATGTTGGTTCCCTCCAGCGTGTTTTTGATCTCACCTATTGCATTGTTCATTATATATTGACTCTTTTTTTTTCTTCTAGATCCTTATTAAACCTATCTTGTATCTTCTTGATCCTGGTCTCCAGGTTATTTTTCTGTAACTCCAAATTGTTTTCAAGATTTTGAATCATTTTCACTATCATTATTCGGAATTCTTTATCAGGTAGGTTCCCTGTCTCTTCCTCTTTTGTTTGTGCTGGTGGGCATTTATCCTGTTCCTTTACTTGCTGGGTATTTCTCCGCCTCTTCATCTTGCTTATATTGCTGTGTTTGGGGTGGCTTTTCTGTCTTCTGTCAGTTTGTGTAGTTCTATTTATTGTGGAGTTTCCTCGCTGTGGGTGAAGTTGGACGGGTGACTTGCTTCTCTCTGGAGTGCAATGAAATGTCCAGTAATGAGTTATGAGATGTCAGTGGGTTTAGAGTGACTTTGGGCAGCCTATATATTGAAGTTCAGGGCTTTGTTCCTGTGTTGCTGGAGAATTTGTGTGATATGTCTTGCTCTGGAACTTGTTGACCCTTGGGTGGTGCTTGGTTTCAGTGTAGATATGGAAGCGTTTGATGAGCTCCTATCGATTAATGTTCCCTGGAATCAGAAGTTCTCTGATGTTCTCAGGATTTGGGCTTAAGCCTCCTGCCTCTGGCTTTTAGCTTATTTTTGCAGTAGCCTCAAGACTTCTCTATCTGTCACTTCCGAGGTGGTTCCATCTGTTTCAACTTCTTCTGTTTCTGGTCTCTTCAGTGTCTAATTTCAGCCCTGACACTAAGGGGCGGTACAGTTCACTTCAGTCGCTCAGTCGTGTCCGACTCTTTGCGACTCCATGAATCACAACACACCAGGCCTCCCTGTCCATCACCAACTCCCGGATTTCACTCAAACTCATGTCCATCAAGTCGGTGATGCCATCCAGCCATCTCATTCTCTGTTGTCCCCGTCTCTTCCCTCCGCCAATCACTCCCAGCATCAGAGTCTTTTCCAGTAAGTCAACTCGTCGCATGAGGTGGCCAAAATATTGGAGTTTCAGCTTTAGCATCAGTCCTTCCAATGAACACCCAGGATTGATCACCTCTGAAATGGACTGGTTGGATCTCCTTGCAGTCCAACAGACTCTCGAGAGTCTTCTCCAACACCACAGTTCAAAAGCATCAATTCTTCGGTGATCAGCTTTCTTCTCAGTCCAACTCTCACATCCATACATGACCACGGGAAAAACCATTGCCTTGACTAGACGGACCTTGGTTGGCAAAGTAACGTCTCTGCTTTTTAATATACTATCTAGGTTGGTCATAACTTTCCTTCCAAGGAGTAAGCGTCTTTTAATTTCATGGCTGCACTCAGCATGATTTTGGAGCCCTAAAAAATAAAGTCTGACACTGCTTCCACTGTTTCCCCATCTATTTCCCATGAAGTAATGGGACCACACGCCATGATCTCTGTTTTCTGAATGTTGAGCTTCAAGCCAACATTTTCACTCTCCTCTTTCACTTTCATCAAGAGGCTTTTTAGTTCCTCTTCACTTTCTGCCATAAGGGTGGTGTCATCTGCATATCTAGGTTATTGATATTGCTCCTGGCAATCTTGATTCCAGCTTGTGCTTCTTCCAGCCCAGCGTTCCTCATGATGTACTCTGCATATAAGCTAAATAAGCAGGGTGACAGAATACAATCTTGACGTACTCCTTTTCCTATTTGGAACCAGTCTTTTGTTCCATGTCCAGTTCTAACTGTTGCTTCCTGACCTGCATACAGGTTTCTCAAGAGGCAGGTCAGGTGGTCTGGGATTCCCATCTTGTTCAGAATTTTCCACAGTTTATTGTGATCCACTATGCTTTGGCATAGTCAATAAAACAGAAATAGATGTTTTTCTGGAACTCTCTTGCATTCTCCATGATCCAGCGGATGTTGGCAATTTGATCTCTGGTTCCTCTGTCTTTTCTAAAACCTGCTTGAACATCTGGAATTTCACGGTTCACATTTTGCTGAAGCCTGGCTTGGAGAATTTTGAGCATTACTTTACTACCGTGTGAGATGAGTGCAATTGTGCGGTAGTTTGATCATTCTTTGGCATTGCCTTTCTTTGGGATTGGAATGAAAACTGACCTTTTCCAGTCCTGTGGCCCCTGCTGAGTTTTCCAAATTTGCTGGCATATTGAGTGCAGCACTTTCACAGCGTCATCTTTCAGGATTTGAAAGAGCTCAACTGGAATTCCATCACCTCCACTAGCTTTGTTCGTAGTGATGCCTCCTAAGGCCCACTTGACTTCACATTCCAGGATGTCTGGCTCCAGGTGAGTGATCACGCCATCGTGATTATCTTCATTGTGAATATCTTTTTTGTATAGCTCTTCTGTGTATTCTTGCCACCACTTCTTAATATCTTCTGCTTCTGTTATGTCCATACCATTTCTGTCCTTTATCAAGCCCATCTGTGCATGAAATGGTCCCTTGGTATCTCTAATTTTCTTGAAGAGATCTCTTGTTTTTCCTATTCTGTTGTTTTCCTCTATTTCTTTGCATTGATCGCTGAGGAAGGCTTTCTTATCTCTCCTTGCTATTCTTTGGAACTCTGCATTCAGATGCTTATATCTTTCTTTTTCTCCTTTGCTTTTCGCTTCTCTTCTTTTCACAGCTCTTTGTAAGCCCTCCTCAGACAGCCATTTTGCTTTTTTGCATTTCTTTTCCACGGGCATGGTCTTGATCCCTGTCTCCTGTACAATGTCAGGAACCTCCTTCCATAGTTCATCAGGCACTCTATCTATCAGATCTAGTCCCTTAAATCTATTTCATGAGAACCCCATGAACAGTATCGAAAGGCAAAATGATAGCATACTGAATGAGGAATTCCCCAGGTTGGTAGGTGCCCAGTATGCTACTGGAGATCAGTGGAGAAATAACCCCAGAAAGAATGAAGGGATGGAGCAAAAGTAAAACCAATACCCAGTTGTGGATGTGACCAGTGATAGAAGCAAGGTCCAGTGCTGTAAAGAGCAATATTGCATAGGAACCTGGAATGTCAGGTCCATGAATCAAAGCAAATTGGAAGTGGTCAAACAGGAGATGACAAGAGTGAACGTAAACATTCTAGGAATCAGTGAACTAAAATGAACTGGAATGTGTGAATTTAACTCAGATGACCTTTATATCTACTACTGTGGGCAGGAATCCCTTAGAAGAAATGGAGTAGCCATCCTGGCCAACAAAAGAGTCCGAAATGCAGTACTTGGATGCAATCTTAAAAATGAAAGAATGATTTCTGTTCGTTTCCAAGGCAAACCATTCTATATTACAGTAATCCAAGCCTATGCCCCAACCAGTAATGCTGAAGAAGCCAAAGTTGAATGATTCTATGAAGACCTACAAGACCTTTTTGAAATAACACCCCAAAAAGATGTCTTTTTCATTATAGAGGACTGGAATGCAAAAGTAAGAAGTCAAGAAACACCTGGAGTAACGGGCAAATTTGGCCTTGGAGCATGAAATGAAGCAGGGCAAAGGCGAATAGAGTTTTGCCAAGAGTACACGCTGGTCATAGCAAACACGCTCTTCCAACACACAAGAGAAGACTCTACACATGGACATCACCAGATGGTCAACACTGAAATCAGATTGATTATATTCTTTGCAGCCCAAGATGGAGCAGCTCTATACAGATAGCAAAAAAAAAAAAAAAGACCAGGAGCTGACTGTGGCTCAGGTCATGAATTCCTTATTGCCAAATTCAGACTTAAATTGAAGAAAGTAAGGAAAACCACTAGACCATTCAGATATGACCTAAATCAAATCCCTTATGATTATACAGTGGTAGTAGGGGGCGGTGGTGGACACTTTTTAAGGCTCACTTGTTCAGTCGTGCTATGGGGAGGGAGGAACGCCACAGACAAACATCACTGGTGTCTGTGGGAAGTGCTCACAGTGTCTCAGCCACACTGGGTTTGCCCCCGCTCACGGTGTGTGTGCTGTCCCAGTCTACAGTGGACAGGCTCTAGGTTGCTCTGCCAGGAGCTGTCTGAGGCCAGCGCTGGGTTGCATGCACATCCCAGGTCTAAGCCACTCAGGTTCAGGTACTTGGGTACTCCAGAAAGGCACAGACTTGGTTGGGCCTGCGTTTTGTGCCCTTCCCCGGTCTGAGCAGCTCAGGTGACCAGGTGTTTGGCAAGCCAGATCGCTGAGACTTACTTCCTCCCTGGTCCCTGCCACTCGATTTTCTGGGTGTACAACCGGCGCACCTTCTCATGTGGATGTCAACCAGCCAGAAACCCAAGAAGTCTTGGTTAGTAATGAAGCCCGCTTGCCTCTCTGGGGCCACGATTGCTCCCTTCCAGCTCTGGATGTCCTCCTCTGCCTGTCTCCAGTGGGAAATGGGGGATGGGCCATCCGCAGCCGGCTAGCTCAAGTCCGCCCTTTGTTCTGTGAGCAGGTCTGCCGTAGTCTTAGGTTAGGGTTTTTCGTCATTTCACGGGGTAGCTATCCCACAGTCTGCTTTGCTATCTCAAGTTAGTTCCCTTAGATTGCTGTCGGGGCATTCAGGCCCGGTCCTCACTCTATGCAATGCAGCCACGCCTCCCTGCCCAGCTCCCACTTGCTAGTGGGAGATGTGGGCATCTGTGCTGCTTCTCCGCTGGGAGTTAACGTTGGGCACGTAATCTGTGGGTTGTAATTATTTATTTCTTTTTCCTCCTGGTTATGTTGCCCTCTGAGGTTCCAAGGTTCACCACAGACATGCCAGTGAGAGTGTTTTCTGGTGTTTGGAAACTTCTCTCTTTTTTAAGCCTCCCTTCCTGGGACGGATCTCCGTCCCTACCTCTTTTGTCTCTCTTTTTGTCTTTTATATTATTTCCTACCTCCTTTTGAAGCCAATGGGCTGCTTTTCTGGGTGCCTGTCCATCTAGTCAAGGCTATGGTTTTTCCAGTTGTCATGTGTGGATGTGAGAGTTGGACTGTGAAGAAAGCTGAGCGCCGAAGAATAGATGCTTTTGAACTATGGTGTTGGAGAAGACTCTTGAGAGTCCCTTGGACTGCAAGGAAATCCAACCAGTCCATTCTGAAGGAGATCAGTCCTGGGTGTTAATTGGAAGGACTGATGCTAAAGCTGAAACTCCAATATTTTGGCCACCTCATGCGATGAGTTGACTCACTGGAAAAGACTCTGATGCTGGAGGGATTGGGGACAGGAGGAAAAGGGGATGACAGAGAGTAAGATGGCTGGATGGCATCACCATCTCGATGGACATGAATTTGAGTGAACTCCGGGAGTTGTTGATGGACAGGGAGGCCTGGTGTGCTGTGATTTATGGGGTCGCAAAGAGTTGAACATGACTGAGCGACTGAACTGAACTGAACTGATGTCCTCTGCCAGCATTCAGAAGTTGTTTTGTGGAATGTACTCAGCGTTCAAATGTTCTTTTGATGAATTTGGGGGAGAAAGTGGTCTCCCTGTCCTATTCCTCTGCCATTTTCCTCCCTCCCTCTCAACATTCTTTATAATCCAACGCTCACATCCATACATGGCTACTGGAAAAAAAAACAGCTTTGACTAGACAGTCTTTTGTTGGCAAAGTAATGTCCCTGCTTTTTAATATGCTGTCTAGGTTGGTCATAACTTTTCTTCCAAGGAGCAAGTGTCTTTTAATTTCATGCCTGCAGTAACCATCTTCAGTGATTTTGGAACCCAAGAAAATAAAGTCTCTCACTGTTTCCATTATTTCCCCATCTATTTGCCATGGAGTATTGGGACCAGATGCCATGATCTTAGTTTTCTGAATGTTGAGCTTTAAGCCAACTCTTTCACTCTCCTCTTTCACTTTCATCAAGAAGTTCTTTAGTTCCTCACTTCCTGCCATGAGGGTGCTGTCATCTGTATATCTGAGCTTATTAATATTTCTCCTGGCAATCTTGATTTCAGTTTGTGCTTCATCAAGCCCAGCATTTCGCATGATGTTTTGTGCATATAAATTAAATAAGCGGGATGACAATATACAGCCTTGACATACTCCTTTCCCAATTTGAAATCAGTCTGTTGTCCCATGTCCCATTCTAACTGTTGCTTGACAATTAGTTCTAAGTGTTGCTGTCCAACTGTTGCTTGACAATATTTGACAGAAGCAGCACAAAGAAGGCAGTATAGCTATACAGCTGAACATATAGATGTACTGGAAAAGACAGTAAATGGTAACTTAAATCCACAGACAGAAGCAAAGGAAATGAAAAATGGGGGAAAAATCACCATAATAAACTCAGTAAGTTTGTACTTGTTCACCTTTCTTCTCTCAGCTTCTTCAAAAGACATAAAATTATATAAGCTAATAATTATTGTTATTTGATCACTAAATCATGTCCAACTCTTTGCAACCCCATACACTGCAGCATGCCAGGTTTCCTTGTCCTTCACTATCTCCTGGAGTTCCTCACACTCATGTCCAGTGACTCGGTGATGCCATCCAGCCATGTCATTCCTGTTGTTCCCTTCTCCTCCTGCCCTCAGTCTTTTCCAGTGTCAGGGTCTTTTCCAATTAGTGGACTCTTCACATCACGGGGTCAAAGTATTGGCGCTTCAGCATAAGTTCTTCCAATGAATATTCAGGACTGATTTCCTTTAGGATTAACTGGTTGGATCTCCTCGTTGTCCAAGTGACTTTAAAGAGTCTTCTCCAACACCACAGTTCAAATGCATCAATTCTTCAACATTCAGCCTTCTTTATGGCCTAACTCTCACATCCACTCATGACTACTGGAAAAATCATAGCTTTGACTAGATGGACCTTTGTGGGCAAAATGATGTCTCTGCTCTTTATATGCTGTCCAGGTTTATCACAGTTTTCCTCCCAAAGAGCAAGTGGGTTTTGTTTTGTGTTTTGTTTTTTTTTTATGGCTGCACTCACCATCTGCAGTGATTTTGGAGCCCAAGAAAATAAAATCTGCCACTGTTTCTACTGTTTCCCTATCTATTTGCCATGAAGCGAGGGACTGCCATGATCCTAGTTTCTTAAATGTTGAGCTTTAAGCCAACTTTCTCACCCTCATCTTTCACTTTCATCAAAAGGCTCTTTAGCTCCTCTTCACTACCTGCCGTTAGGATGATATCATCTGTCTATCTGAGGTTGTTGATATTTCTCCCAGCAATCTTGATTCCAGTTTGTGATTAATCCAGCACAGCATTTCGCATGATGTACACTGCATAGACGTTAAACGAGCAGGGTGACAATATACAGCCTTGATGTACTTCTTTCTCAGTTTTGAACCAACCCATTGTTCCATTTCCTGTTCTAACTCTTGTTTCTTTGCTTGCATACAGGTCTCTCAGGAGATAGGTAAGTTGGTCTGGTATTCCCATCTCTTTAAGAATTTTCCAGTTTGTTGCGATTCACAGAGTCAAAGGCTTTAGCATAGTCAGTGAAGCAGAAGTATATTTTTTTCTGGAATTGTCTTGCTTTTCTATGATCCAACAGGTGTTGGCAGTTTGATCTCTGGTTCCTTTGCCTTTTCTAAATCTAGCTTGTGCATCTGGAAGTTATTGGTTCATGTACTGTTGAAGCCTAGCTTGAAGGATTTTGAAAATTACCTTCCTATCTTGGGAAATTAGTGCAATTGTATGGTAGTTTGAACATTCTTTGGCATTGCCCTTTGAGATTTGAGTGAAAACTGACCTTTTCCAGTCCTTTGGCTACTGCTGAGTTATCCAAATTTGCTGGTATTTTGAGTGCAGCACTTTAACAGTGTCATTTTTCAGGATTTGAAATAGCCCAGATGGAATTCCATCACCTCCATTACGTTTGTCTGTAGTACTGCTTTCTAAGGCCCACTTGACTTCACACCCCAAGATGTCTAGCTCTAGGTTAGTGACCACCATGGTTATTTGAGTCATTAACAGTTTTTTGTAAAGTTCTTTTGTGTATTCTTGTCACCTCTTCTTCATCTCTTCTGCTTCCTTAGGTCCTTGCTGTTTCTTTTATTGTGCCTATCTGTGCAAGAAATGTTCCCTTGGCATTCTAATTTTCTTGAGATTTCTAGTCTTTTTCATTCTATTATTTTCCTATATTTCCTTGTATTTTTCACTTCTAAAGGCTTTCTTATCTCTCCTTGCTATTCTTTGGAACTCTACACTCAGCAGGTATATTTTTTCCTTTCTCCTTTGCCTTTTTCTTCTCTTCTTTTCTCACCTATTTGTAAGGCCTCCTCAGACAACCACTTTGTCTTCATGCATTTGTTTTCTAGGGATGGCTTTGATCACTATTTCCTGTACAATGTTACGAACCTCTGTCCATAGTTCTTCAGGCACTCTATCAGATCTACTCTCTTGAATCTATTTGTCACTTCCACTCTATAATCATAAGGTATTTGATTTAGGTCATACCTGCATCTGGTCCCATCACTTCATGGGAAATAGATGGAAAAACAGTGGAAACAGTGTCAGACTTTATTTTTTGGGGCTCCAAAATCACTGCAGATGCTGATTGCAGCCATGAAATTAAAAGACGCTTGCTCCTTGGAAGGAAAGTTATGACCAACCTTGATAGTATATTGAAAAGCAGAGACATTACTTTGCCAACCAAGGTCCGTCTAGTCAAGGCAATGGTTTTTCCTGTGGTCATGTATGGATGTGAGAGTTGGACTGTGAAGAAAGCTGATCGCCGAAGAATCGATGCTTTTGAACTGTGGTGTTGGAGAAGACTCTTGAGAGTCCCTTGGACTGCAAGGAGATCCAGCCAGTCCATTCGAAAGGAGATCAATCCTGGGTGTTTATTGGAAGGACTGATGCTAAAGCTGAAACTGCAATACTTTGGCCGCCTCATGCGACGAGTTGGCTCACTGGAAAAGACTCTGATGCTGGGAAAGGTTGGGGGCAGGAGGAGAAGGGGACGACGGAGAATGAGATGGCTGGATGGCATCACCGACTCTGTGGACATGAGTTTGAGTGAACTCCGGGAGTTGGTGATGGACAGGGAGGCCTGGCGTGCTGTGGTTCATGGGGTCGCGAAGAGTCAGACACGACTGAGCGACTGAACTGAACTGAACTGAACTAACTGAATGGCCTAGTGGTTTTCCCTACTTTCTTCAATTTGAGTCTGAATTTTGCAATAAGGAGCTGATGATCTGAGCCACAGTCAGCTCCTGGTCTTGTTTTTGCTGACTGTGTAGAGCTTCTCTCTCTTCAGCTGCAAAGATTACAATCAATCTGATTTCAGTATTGACCATCTGGTGATGTCCATATGTAGAGTCATTTCTTGTATTGTTGGAAGAGGGTATTTGCTATCAGTGTGTTCTCTTGGCAAAACTCTGTTAACCTTTGCCCTGCTTCATTTTTTACTCCAAAGCCAAACTTGCCTGTCGCTCCAGGTATCTTTTGACTTCTTGCTTTTGCATTCCAATCCCCTATGATGAAAAGGACATCTTTTGTTGGTGTTAACTCAAGAAGGTGTTGTGGGTCTTCATAGAACCACTCAACTTCAGCTTCTTCATCATTAATGCTGGGAGCATAGACTTGGATTACTGTGATATTGAATGGTTTGCCTTGGAAGTGAACTGAGATCATCCTTCTTCTTCATCCTTCATCCTTCTTCTAAGGTATTATTGCCCACAGTAGTAGATATAATGGTCACTTGATAATAATTAGAATGATGTAATCTTGGATTTTTAACATAAAATGAATGTAATATATATAGGAATAATTTCACCAAGAAAGAAAAATTATTTAAAACTATGTCTCATATGAATTGCTAGTATAAATATGAAGAAGTTTCTGATAAGTTAAGATATATATTTTAAGCCCCAGAGTAAACAATGCAAAAGTTCCTAACAGCTAAAGGAAAAAAATCATTAAGTGTATTAAAATGTTACACTAGAAAATATTAACATAATACCAAAGACAGCAGTAAGTATGTATAAAAGAACCAAAACAAGTTATGAAATACATTGAAAACAAAAAATAAAATGCCAGATGTGAATCCAACTCTATCAATAATAATATTAAACCTGAATGATTGAATAATCCAATCAAAGGCAGAAACTCTCAGACTGAACTAAAGATCAAGATGCAAGTATATGTTGTCTACATGAGTGACACTTTAGAATCAAAGACATAAAAGGATTTAAAGAAAGCTTAAGAGGGGTAAAGTGGCTATACCAATATTGTACAAAGTAGACTTTTTTAAAAGTTGCTGTAGATAAACAGGAATGCTAAGATAATGATGTTAGTTGTGTTAGTCACTCAGTTGTGTTTGACCCTTTTGCAACTCTGTAGACTCTAGCCCACTAGGCTCTTCTGTCCATGGAATTCTCCAGGCAAGAACACTGGAGTGGGTAACCATTCTCTCTCCAGGGAATCTTGCCAACCTGGGAATTGAACCTGGGTCTCCTGCATTGCCGAGAAATTCTTTACTGTCTGGGCCACCAGGGAGGTATAGGGCAAATAATGATAATGTTTGATAAAATGATTAAAGTTTCAATCCCTCAAGGAAAAATAAAAATTATAAACATATATGTAAAAATAGAGCCCTAAAATAAATGAAGCAAAAAGTAAAAGAAATAGAGAAATACATGATTTAAAATAATGGTGTACATAGAAAACTATAAAACACTAGTGAAAGTAATCAAAGAGGACACTAATAGATGGAGAAATATACCGTGTTCGTGGATTGGAAGAATAAATATTGTAAAAATGAGTATACTACCCAAAGTAATTTATACATTCAATGCAATCCCTATCAAGCTACCAACAATATTTTTCACAGAACTAGAACAAATAATCTCACAATTTGTATGGAAATACAAAAAACCTCGAATAGCTAAAGCAATTTTGAGGAAGAAGAATGGAACTGGGGGAATTAACCTGCCAGACTTCAGGCTCTATTACAAAGCCACAGTCATCAAGACAGTATGGTACTGGCATAAAGACAGAAATATAGATCAATGGAACAAAATAGAAAGCCCAGAGATAAACCCACGCTCCTATGGACACCTTATCTTCGACAAAGGAGGCAAGAATATAAAATGGAGAAAAGACAGTCTCTTTAACAAGTGGTGCTGGGAAAACTGGTCAGCCACTTGTAAAAGAATGAAACTAGAACACTTCCTAACACCATACACCAAAACAAACTCAAAATGGATTAAAGATCTAAATGTAAGACCAGAAACTATAAAACTCCTAGAGGAGAACGTAGGCAAAACACTCTCCGACATAAATCACAGCAGGATCCTCCAAGACCCACCTCCCAGAATACTGGAAATAAAAGTGAAAATAAACAAATGGGACCTAATTAAAATCAAAAGCTTCTGCACAGCAAAGGAAACTCTAAGCAAGGTGAAAAGACAGCCTTCAGAATGGGAGAAAATAATAGCAAATGAAGCAACTGATAAAGGATTAATCTCCAAATTATACAAGCAGCTCCTGCAGCTTGATTCCAGAAAACTAAGTGACCCAATCAAAAAATGGGCCAAAGAACTAAACAGACATTTCTCCAAAGAAGACATAAAGATGGCTAACAAGCACATGAAAAAATGCTCAACATCCCTCATCATCAGAGAAATGCAAATCAAAACCACAATGAGATACCATTTCACACCAGTCAGAATGGCTGCTATCCAAAAGTCTACATGCAATAAATGCTGGAGAGGGTGTGGAGAGAAGGGAACCCTCTTACACTGTTGGTGGGAATGCAAACTAGTACAGCCACTATGGAGAACAGTGTGGAGATTCCTCAGAAAACTGGAAATAGAACTGCCATATGATCCAGCGATCGCACTCCTGGGCATACACACCGAGGAAACCAGAATTGAAAGAGACACATGTACTCCAATGTTCATTGCAGCACTGTTTATAATAGCCAGGACATGGAAGCAACCTAGATGTCCATCTGCAGATGAATGGATAAGAAAGCCTTGGTACATATACACAATGGAGTATTTCTCAGCCATCAAAAAGAATGCATTTGAATCAGTTTTAATGAGGTGGATGAAATTGGAGCCAATTATACAGAGTGAAGTAAGCCAGAAAGAAGAACATCAATACCGTATATTAACGCATATATATGGAATTTAGAAAAATGGTAACCTGAACCCTGTATAAGAGACTGCAAAAGAGACATAGGCATTTAGAACAGTCTTTGGGACTCTGTGGGAGAGGGTGAAGGTGGAATGATTGGGGAGAATGGAATTGTAGCATGTATATTATCATAAGTGACCAGTCCAGGTTCGACGCATAAATTTTCCTCTGTTCAAAAAAAAAAAAAGAAATAAATGTTATTATATAGACATAAAAAAAAAAAACAAAAAAAAAACTAGTGGTTACCAGAGGGGAGGGGGAAGAGGGGAGAGGAAAAAAAAAAAATAAGAAAAATTCTATGAACTCATTGAGGTTTACCTCCTGTCTTCCTCAGAGCAAATGATTAGCAGACTGCTCTGTGAACTTTTACAAAGAACCCTTTTCTCTCATTTCTGTCCATCTGAAAGATGGATTCTTCAAAAAAAAAAATAAAATAAAATAATGGTGAGAGACTTCAATGAGTCATTTTCAATAATGGATAGAACTACCAGAGAGAGATCAATATTAAAATAGAAAACTAGAACGTTATAAACCAACTAAATCTAACAGACACCTGGAGAACACTCTGCTAAACAATAGCAACATAACTGTCCATCAACAGTTGAATGGACAAAGTAAGATGTGGTATTTATGTTATATATATATATATATATATATATATATACATGTATATATATGTGTATATATATATATACACACACAACAGAATAGTACTCAGCCAGAAAAAGAATAAATTTATGCTATTTGTAACAACATGGGTAGATTCGGAGTGTATTATGCTAAGTGAAATAAGTCAGACAGAGAAAAACAAATATTGTATGCTATCACTTATATGTGGAATATAAAACTAAAACAAATGTGAATATAGCAAAACAGAAATAGACTCAAAGATATAGAGAAAAAACTAGTGGTTACCTGTGGGAGAGAGAAGGAAAAGGCCAACATAGGGATAGAGGATTAAGATGTGCAAATTAGTATGTGCAAAATTAATAAACTGTAAGTATATACTGTATAAATACAAGACAGATAATATAACCAATATGTTAAAATAACTATAAATGGAATATAACCTTTAAAAACTGAATTACTATGTTGTACACCTGAAACTTACATAATGTGGTACAATTATACCTCAATAAAAGAAAAAAATTATATGAAAATCTAAAAAAGTAATGAATTAGTGGTGCATGCTGCAGCATAGCTGGATCTTGAAAATGTGCCAAGTTTTAAAAGCCAGTAACAAAAGACTACATATTATATGAGTTTCATCATATAGATGTTTATCACTGGCAAACGTGTAGAGATCAAAAATATAATAGTGGTAGTGTAGGACTGAGTGGATTGGGGAGAAATGAAGAGTAACTGCTAATGGATATGTTTCATTTATTGGGTGATGAAAATGTTCTAAAATTGATCGTGGAGATAATTGTGCAACTCTGAAAATACTAAAAGACATTTAATTGTATACTTTAAATAGATGAACTTACAGTATTAAAATTATATTTTTAAAAGCTTTTATAAAAAGGTAATGCAAGCAGAGATTGTTTTCATCTGGAAAATTGTGAGTACTTTTAATACATCTTTGGGTCCTCAGTGCCCTCTTCATTCGTGATCATTCAATTATGTTCATGACTTCAATGGCTTGTAGTACAAGACCATTGTCATACTTATGTGTTTTAAGTAATTGAACAGAATAGAATTACAAAGCTCTCTAGTAAATAACAAGTTCAAACTGGGAATCAGTATGGAAGACTTCCTAGAGGACGAGAAATATTCAGAATGATAAGTAGGAATTATCTAGGCAAAATGTAGGTGCAAATAGGCAGTTTGGAGGAGGAAGAGCTTAAGGCTTTGTAAGAACTGTAGGTGACTTGGCAACAATGGCATATGGAACTGTGGGTCTGGAATGGACTATGGGATTGGGAATGAGGCTGGAAAGGTAATCAAGTGTTCAATAAGGAAAAGTCCTGGATTCCAGGCCATAAATTGCCACCTCCATGTTGTTGTTTAGTCACTAACTGGTATCTGACTCTTTTGTGATTTCATGGACTGTGGCCCTCCAGGCTCCTCTGTCAATGGGATTTCCCAGGAAAGAATACTAGAGTGGGTTGACATTTCCTTCTCCAGGGGATTTTCCCCACCCAAGGATTGAACCCATGTTTCCTGAATTGGCAATTGTGTTCTTTACCACTGAGCCACCTGAAAAGCCCCTGTCTTCTCCATACTGAAGGTAAAAGAATTTCACTGAAAAAGTTTAAGCATAGGTATTTTATGAAAAGATACAAAGTTTTAGATGCTTTTTTCTAGCTGCAGTGTACAGGATAAATTAAGAATGATCAAGACTATGAACAGAGTTCAGTTAGAACATACCGTAATATTCTGAGCTAGAGATTATAGAGGCCTGAACTAGAAACAAGAGGATGGAGAGGAGGGACATTCCCGAGATATTATGGAGATAAAACCAACAAATTTTGTGCTTAATTAAATGTGAGGATTGATAGAAAATAATACCTACCTCTGCAAGAATTTAGAAGCATAATTCATGTAATTATTTTACATGTAGGTCCTGAAAACAATCTTAGTTTATATTTTTAAAATTAATTTATTTATTTTAATTGGAGGATAATTACAATCTTGTGATGGTTTTGCCATACATCAAATGAATCAGCCTAAGAAATACCTAAGAAATAGGTATAATTAGTTTATTATTTTAATTCTGTTTATACCGTAATATTTTATACATTCAGTACTTTTATATATTCTGTACATAATTTATTATTTTTTTAATTTTTATTTAATAAATGGTACAAAAGACAATGCCAAAAACATTATCAGTTAAAATTTCACCAAAAGAAAAAGTACTATAGAATACACAGTTGTAAAAAGCTACATTAAGTTATTTTACAACTGCCTCAGACTGCAAAAAGGAAAAAAAACCCAATGCCATACCTAAGTTATCCCTCTCTCAAAATAATGCCATTTATGTTATAAACCATGAGCACCCCATCAAAAGACAGGAACTGTTTTGTTAATTCATATATATATATATATATGACTGTATCACTTTGCTATACACCTGAAACAAACACAACACTGTAAATGAAATATAGTACAATATAAAATAAAAATAAATAACAGACCTTTGGGGCTTTACACAGAGTTAGAGTTCCTATGAGAGGGACAACAGCACCACAGCCATACTGAATCCTCATGAAGGAGGCACAAGAATGACTGAATTACAAGAGTTACAGGAATGAGAGCTGCTCGCTTCCCAGAAACTACAGCTCACAGAAAACCAACAAAGGCACGAGATACAGACCATTTACTTATGAATGTGTAAAACTCAAGAAAGTCCACATTATTCCTACAACATGTTGAAAGTGCTTCAGAATTCACACAATACTAATTTTCTTTTGGTTCTAGTTAAATTATATATACCAGCTTATAACAAATGGTAAAATCTGTAACTTTGTTCAAAGTTTTAAAAGATTACTTAAGAATGGTTTCTTGTATTTCTATGCCACCTTTATAGTTCTGGTTTCTCATTTCTTAATTAGTAAATTCAGCGTGCAGGTTCTATCCCAGGCTAATTTATACACTTCCAGAAGGAACGGCCTCTTGAGTCCACAGAGCGTTGAGGTGGGGAGCCCCCAACCACGTCAGATTCATTTCACATATGACAATATACATGTTTCAATGCCATTCTCCCAAACAATCCCACCCTCACCCTCTCCCACAGAGTCCAAAAGACTGTTCTATACATCTGTGTTTCTTTTGCTGTCTCATACATTTTTTAAATTAATTTATTTTAAAGGATAATTACTTTACAATATTGTGATTTTTTTCCATACATCAACATCAATTGGCCACAGGTGCTGATTGCAGCCATGAAATTAAAAGACGCTTGCTCCTTGGAAGGAAAGTTATGACCAACCTAGATAGCATATTAAAAAGCAGAGACATTTCTTTGCCAACAAAGGTCCGTCTAGTCAAGGCTATGGTTTTTCCTGTGGTCATGTATGGATGTGAGAGTTGGACTGTGAAGAAAGCTGATCACCGAAGAATTGATGCTTTTGAACTGTGGTGTTGGAGAAGACTCTTGAGAGTCCCTTGGACTGCAAGGAGATCCAACCAGTCCATTCTAAAGGAGATCAATCCTGGGTGTTCATTGGAAGGACTGATGCTAAAGCTGAAACTGCAATACTTTGGCCACCTCATGCGACGAGTTGACTCACTGGAAAAGACTGATGCTGGGAGGGACTGGGGGCGGGAGGAGACAGGGACAACAGAGAATGAGATGGCTGGATGGCATCACCTACTCGATGGACATGAGTTTGAGTGAACTCCAGGAGTTGGTGATGGACAGGGAGGCCTGGTGTGCTGTGATTCATGGGGTCGCAAAGAGTCGGACACGACTGAGCGACTGAACTGAACTGATGCATGTGTTCCTCTCATCCTGAAACCCCCTCCGACATCCCCCCTCACCCTATCCCTCTGGGTTGTCCTGGAGCACTGGATTTGGGTGCCCTGCTTCATGCATCGAACTTGCAGTCCAGTTCAGTTCAGTTTCTCAGTTGTGTCCGACTCTTTGCGACCCCATGGACTGCAGCACGCCAGGCTTCCCTGTCCATCGTACTTGCATTGGTCATCTATTTTGCATACGGTAATGTGCATGTTTCAATGCCATTCTCTCAAATCATCCCACCCTTGCCTTCTCACACTGAGCCCAAAAGTCTGTTATTTACATTTGTGTCTCCTTTGCAGCCCTGCATTTAGGATCATCAATACCGTCTTTCTAAATTCCATATATATGCACTAACATACAGTATTTGTCTTTCTTTTTCTGATTTACTTCACTCTATAATAGGCTCCAGGTTCATCCACCTCATTAGAACTGACTCAGATGCATTCATTTTTATAGCTGAGTAACTGAATATTCCATTGTGTATATATACCACAACTTCCTTATTCATTCATCTTTGACGATGAATACCTAGGTTGCTTCCATGTCTTAGCTATTGTAAATAGTGCTGCTATGAACGCTGGGGTACGTGTGTCTCTTTCAATTCTGGTTTCCTTGGGCAGTATGCCCAGCAGTGGTATTGCTGGATCTTATGGCACTTCTAGTCCCAGTTTCTTAAGGAATTTCCACACTGTTCTCCATAAAGACTGTATCAGTTTGCATTCCCACCAACAGTGTAAGAGGGTTCCCTTTTCTCCACACCTTCTCCAGCCTTTTTGTTTGTAGTCTTTTTGATGATGACCATTCTGACCAGTGTGAGATGATACCTCATTGTAGCTTTGATTTGCATTTCTCTAATAATGTATACTCTGTACTATTTTATATACTCTGTACAGGGATAATATTTTTTGTAATAATATAACTTTTTTCCATTTAAACTGAAATCATTCTTAATACATATCTTAGAAGAATCTTCACTGTATTCATAGTTGGATTCCTACAGTGATAGTTGTTAAGTGGCTTTTTCCACATATTACTATGCTACCACCCTGGCAATGATTTTTCCTTGTAGTTATTTAGCTGACTGTCTCTCTCCCCTCTCCTTTCTTCTCTCATCTATCCCCTGCCCCCTTATTACTTTCAGCTTATTTTCTCAGTGGTAATGAGACAGATTTTACACTGATTAGATCAAAGCAGAAGCTAGATTCCTCCTTGTGCTAAACATGAACTACAAATAGATATCCACACCAGTGCACTGGGGAGGGGGATGGTATTTCTGAACCCCCTTATATAATGGGATACACAAATATAATTAATTTTAAAATATCATTTCTATGAATAAATAACAGCAATCCATACCCTACAAGCATAAATCCTAAAAGCAATGGTTTCTTTGTCCTGCAGTCTTTGCCAAATTTTCAAAGCTATCTTGACTTAGAAGGAGAGTCTTTGATAGAATTAAATAGCATAAATAAGCTTATTTCTTCTCCCAGGCAGGGACTTTTTTTCCTAGCTTTTATAAAGCTTGTAAAAATAATGTCTAAATTCTAAATTATTCATTAAATATTATTCTGTTTCTTCCTTTAAAATCAACATTTTTGAACTTTGTCTAAATTTTTAAGTGTTAGCTCACAGACTGGACTAGACAAAGGACTAGTAAATGCCTTTTAATGGGGAAGAAAAGCAATTCAACTGCAGAATTATTCAGCATAGTGTTGGATATAATGGGGAAAACATAGGAATTACTTCAATATTCAAAATGAGGATACTCTTAAAAATATTCGAATTCCGTACTTTCTCCATGATAGATCTGGAACTTTCTCCATGATAGACCACAAGCTAGGCCACAAAACAAGTCTCAGAAATCATCTGGGAAATGCAAAAACATAATGAGACATCACTTCACAGCTATCAGAATGTCTACCATCAGAAAGACAAGAAATAACGAATGTTGGCAAGGATATGGATAAAAGAACCTTCACGCACTGTTGGTGGGAATCTAAATTGGCGCAATTACAATGGAAAACAGTATGGAGGTTTTTCAAAATTTTTTATATATAAAAATCCAGCAGTAATATAATCCAGCAATTCTACTCATGATCGTTTATCCAAAGAAAGCAATTCAAAAGGTATGTGTGTCCCAATGTTACCTACAATGCATTTATAATAGGCAAGATGTGGTAGCAACATATGTGTCCATGGACAGATGACTGGCTAAAGATGTGATACATACACACACATTTATATATATAATGGAGTATTATTTGACCATAAAAATGAAATTTTGCCATTTTTCAACAATATAATGGACCTAGAGGGTTTCATGCTCAGTGAAATAAGTCAGAGAAAGATAAATACTGTATGCTTTCATTTATATATAGAATCTAAAATATAACACAAATGAATAAATATAACAACACAGAAACAACTTCGTAGATATAGATGACAAACTAGTGGTTACCAAAGGAGACAGAGTTAGGGGATAGGCACAACAGGTGAAGGCAATTGAGACATGCAGACTACTAGGTACAAAATAAAAAAGCTACAAGATGTAATGTACAACCTAGCATGTGTGGTCACTATAATTTTTATGATGCATAATTTATATTGATAAAAATATCAAGTTACTACATACTATGCAGTATGGTGTACACCTGCAACTAATATAATATTGCAAGTCAGTTATATTTCCAAAAAAAAAAAAAATCCAGTCTTGTAAAATGATGGTGAGGTTTAGAATAAAACTGAAGAGGCTTAGATGCCTTAGGTATATTCATAATATAATGAAATGCAAATTATGGGATAAAATATGTCCATAATTGTTAAAACTGCTTATAGATGGATCATGAAAAATTGTAAATATACATGAAATAAATGTCTGAAGTGGTTCTTATATATATTTTGATGTGCTTGATCTCATTTTAAAATGCACTTTTAAATGAAATAATAAAAATGTACAAATCACTTTCATTTCACGAAACTTTAAAAAAATACTTTGGCCAATTTAAGAAGCTGAGTGGGGGTATGTGCACTCTCCTACACTACCAGCTGATACAGACTTTAAGAGCGAAATGTGGGCAAAAGACCAAAAAATAATTTGACATGTCCATATACATCAAACCACAATTCAAAGAGTAGGGAATAGAAAATAATAAAATATTTCAAGACATTCAGGTACAAAAGTGCTCATCATAGAACTGATCTTACAAGTAAAAATTCAAAAGTATTTTAAACATAGCCCAAGGAAGCTTGGTTGTAGAAATTATAGCTCATCTCTATGATGTCATATTATGTAACAACAGAACTAAAGGAGAACATGTATTTAGAAACATGGTCCCAGAGAATTATTACAGTGGAAATAACTTTCAATGAAAAAAATGCATATTTTATTTAAAATATAACGGTATGTAGATATCTATTTGTGGTGCTGGAGAAGACTCTTGAGAGTCCCTTGGACTACAAGGAGATTAAAACAGTCATCCTAAAGGAAATCAAACCTGAACATTCATTGGAAAGACTGATGCTGAAGTTGAAGCTCCAATACTCTGGCCACCTGATTCGAAGATGACTCATTGGGAAAGACCCTGATGCTGGGAAAGACTGAAGGAAAAAGAAGAAGGGGGTGGCAGAGGATGAGATGGTTAGATAGCATCACGGACTCAATTGACATGAATCTGAGCAAACTCCGGGAGATGATGAACAGAGGAGACTGTGGTGCTACAGTCCATGTGGTCACAGAGTTGGACACAACTTAGTGACTGAACAACAACATACAGATATTTATGTATTTAAAATGTATTTTGTCAATTAGTGGTATTAGGAGTGACTTTTGCTATATAAACAAAAATACTTTCTATTATACTCATGTACAGACTGTATAAAATATGCTTAAAATAAAAACAAAAAAGCTCCTGTTTCCCTGAAAAAATATTGAGAAAATACAGAAATGACTGCAATACCAAGTACAGGAAATAATACAGGTAATCTAGGTCCCTTACAATATTTGGTGCATCTTGCAAATATAAAATACTATCTTTACAGATGATCATTTACTAATGCACTTCACCACCAAACTACCCAAATAATTTGATACTTAAATCTTTCTCTCTGCAACATTTGTTTAGGAAATGATCTGGAAAGTGAACAAGATTTGTGTACTATAATTCACTTGATAGCTTTATATAAGGAAAAATGAGCAACAACCTAGAAGTGCAACAATGAGGAAACAGTTAAAACATGTATAAACACGAACACAGATATAGACATGGATAACTTGTATGCTTCATAATTTTTTTCCTTCAATGAAGCTGAATAATTTTTCTGACAAAAGGAGAAAGGGCAGTAAATTATCATATATGTATATACTTATTTGTTATTAATTCAATGAAATATTAACAACCAGAAATAATATTTTTAAATTATCTTTAATGAAATGAAGTTAAAGACATTGTGTGTATAAACATACACACACATATTTAGGTGTCAAAAAGCAAGTATAAAAACAATATGTACATCACTATATACATACATGACAAATGAATCAGAAAAATACTAGAGAGATATGGCCTAAAATGTTTCATGTACTTCATATTAACTATTAGATGCAGAAGAAAATGATTCAGGGAGGTCATTAGGACTGATTACTTGTGAAATTAATTTTCTTCTGTTGACTTGTCTGCTTTGTGATTTTTTTTCCTACAATGAAGCTGGATTATTTTCTGAGAATGGGGAAAAGAGCAGAAAGTGGGCTCAGGGAAAGGAAGTAATAAACAATATTTAAATTCAACAAAACAACCATCAAGTGGGCCAAGACGCAGGCACACACATGCGGATGCACACGCGTGCGTGCGCACACACATGCACACATCAATTACAGTGACCAGGAGACTATATAGGGGAAATGGGCATATTCTTTTTACTAGTTGAGGTGGCTGGCATGAATGTAAATTGGTACAATGCTTATGAAGGGGCCATTTGGCAACATACAGGAACAGTCTTTAAAATGTCCACATGTGGATCCTGCCAGTCCACAATTAAGAACATCCTGCATGCTAGCAAAGGTTTGGCTTGACAAGAAAGAATTCACTCATCAGAGTATACACAGTGCTGGGTTTAAACACAGGGAAAGAACTAGGTACCACCTGAATGTCCAACAATGTGGCGATGATTACAGAAATGTTAGGGTCCATAGATACACTCTGCAGGCACTGAAGATGACCTTTCTCAAGCCTGTTGAATAACATGGAAAGAAGTTCAATGGGTTGACATTTGTTTGGTTTTAGTTTTTGAAAAACCAGGTTAAGAAACACCACATACATGAACCATTCTATGACACTGTGTTAAAAGGGAAGGTGGGGTGGAGGTGAGGAAGGGTGAGAGAGAGAGAAGCAGAGAAGAGAGCCTGAAAAACAGCACACCAAAATGGTAAAAGTGGTTGTCTCCGGGTAGAAGAGTCATGGGGAGCAATTACTCTCTTGGTTTTCCCTCATCTGATTTCCTTCTCCTTCCTGATGTTTCTACCATGACATTGCATCACCTCCGCAATAAACAAAGAGAGAAAGTGCTTTTTAAACCAAACCACAAGGAGAAGAGGCAGCCTTTAACTATCAAGTGGCACAGATTAGCAAGATTATTCACAACACCCAAGATGGGTGTGGGGGGAGGGGAGGAGAGGGAAGGGAGAAGTCGAGAGAGAGAGAGAGAGAGACAGAGACAGAGAGACAGAGAGAGAGTGAGAGAGACAGAGAGAGACAGAGACACACACACACACAGAGAGAAACACGGACAAACAGGAAGGCGGAGGTGGAGGGAAGAAGGAGGAAGGAAGGGGTGAGCGAGAGACCTGCACTCCCAATACAATACACCGCTGGTGGGTTGGAGGGAAAAGGGTGGGGGGGTTGTAAACCGAGTGGGAGCCAAGGTTTGGCTCTGCTGGCTGGCTCGCTCCTGGGATGTTTTCATCGCAAGGTGGCCTCCTCATCGGTGTCTTCCTCGAAATCCTTGACGTCAGCACTGGTGGACTGCCTGGCCCAGGCTCCCCTTTCGGCCTCTCGTTCTTTATGCGACTTGAATCTCCCAACGAAAATTTTGCGGTAGTTGAGGAACATGCCATTCATCGCATCTATGGCCCGCTCGGCGGACTCCTGCTTCTGGAAGTGCACGAACCCATAGCCCTTGGGCCCCTTTTCGTCGCAGGCCACTTTGCAGGACAGGATGTTGCCAAACGCCGAGAAGATGTTGTACAGAGCCTTGTTGTCGATGGTCTTGCCCAGGTTCTTGATGAAGACGTTGCCCACTCCGCTCTTGCGAAGCGAGGGGTCCCGCTGGGACCACATGATGCGCACCGGCCTGCCCTTGATGACATCAAAGTTCAGGGTCTCCAGGGCCCGCTTGGCGTCCACCGGTTGCTGGTAGTTGACATACGCATAGCCCAACGAGCGGCGGGTGATCTTGTCCCTGCAAATGCGGATGGAGAGGATGGGCCCGGCCGGGCTGAACTTCTCATACAGCATTGCCTCCGTCACCTCAGGGTGCAGGTCGCCAACGTACAGCGAGGCCATAGGAAAGTCCGGGTTCTCCTCGGAGCCCCCGCCCGTTTCCGCATCTGCATCCCCGGCGGCAGCAGACGCCGCCGCTACCGCCGCCTCCACCTCCGCAGCGGCATCCGCATCTGCCTCCCCCAAGGCGGGCGACGCAGCCTCTGCTGTGGCAGCGGCTTCGGCCTCGCTGGCCTCCGCCACCGCCACGGCCGCTGCCGCCAGGGCAGCCTCCGCCTCCTCCTCCGCCAGGGCTGCCACCGCCTCCCCCAGGGTGGCCTCCGCCACTGCCTCCTCTACTAAGGCCTCGGCCTCCACCTCTGCTTCCGCCTCCGCCACGGAGGCCTCCGCCACCGCCTCTGCCACGGTCGCCGCCGCAGCCTCCGCCGCCGCCGCAGCCGCCGCCGCCACCGCCGCTGTCGCCACGGTCGCCGATGCTGCCGGGCCGCTGCCGCGACCTCCCTCCCGCGAGCCTGTGGTGGGGAGTGAGAGGCGGCAGAGGGCTGGAGGGCAGGTGGGCGCCGGAACCCGGGCCGGGGGCGCGATCTGGGGCGGAGGACCCCGGGCTAGCCGATCTAGCGAGTCCCAGTCACCTGGGATGGCTAGCGCTGCCAGGAGCGCGCCGGTGCGAGTCACCGCAGCCTGCAGCCCGCAGCCCGCTGCTGCCGCCGCCGCTCGGTCGTGGGTTAGCGTGCGGGGCGCCGGCGGGCTGCGTGTGGTGGGGGGCGGGGGGTGTTGGCGTCTGTGGTCCGGGCAGCTGGGAAGGCTTCTGTCTCTTTGGTTCCCCCTGTGGCTGCTGCGGGGCTGCGGGGCAGCAGGCGGTGGGAGGGGGCGGGAGCGGGAGGCTTGGTGTTGGCGGGAGGGAGTGTGGGTCCTCAGCCTCTCGATCAACTGGATGTGTATGAAGAGGAAGCCAGGGAAAGGGTTCCATGTGGACCAAGGGAATCTGACATAGATTTAGGGAGTTTTGTTTTATCCTTCCTCTCCCCGTAGAACATTTAAATGAGTAAATCAAGCACCTTGCAAGAGAAGGTGGGCAGCATTGAGAAGACACTTGCCCCGCCTAAACAAAGCCAAGCAAAAATGGTTTTCTCGCGTTTAGCGGTTGGTTCTTCCCCACCTCAACGCACACACACTCCCCAACATTACCGCCACCAAGGCAACAACTCCTATTCTGAACTTGAGCTGGGGCTAATGGAACACTCTGCCCCTCCAGCCCTGCAGCCTGCTGACCCATTTTTTTTTCCAGAGATTCTTCCCCCTTTTCCAGCTCTTTCCTTCCTCTACAACACTTGCGGAAGAAATAAGGAACACAAGAACACGTACTCATTTATTCATAATGCCACGCACAAATATTTATGGAGCCTAGGGATATACAGGGGTCTGAAGCAAGAGGAGACGGACCGGTTTTGAGATTGACCTTGGGAGCAGACAGTGTGGCTGGAAACCCTGTCCCTGCTCCAGACTATGGGAGAACCAGGGACCTGGGAGTTCTTCAGCCCTCCAACTCCTCCCACACACTCAGCCTCAATTCATGCAGCCTGGAAGCAGGGGAGGAATCAAGAGCACTCTGTTCTTAGTGCCATCCTCCATGATGGGTGAGGAAAGTCAAATCAAGAGCTGGGGACAGGACCTGGTCCAGAGCCAGGCATTTGTTTCTTCTTGTCTCTGCCCTCGACTTGCTGACATTCCCAATGTGAACCACGAACGACACATCCATTTAAAAAAAAAAAAAACAGAAATCTCCCTATGATGAGGTGTCTCTTTCCAGTTCACCAGTTAATAATTAGGGAAGCCTTAACTTATATGCAGAGTACATCATGAGGAAAGCTGGGTTGGAAGAAGCACAAGCTGGAATCAAGATTGCCAGGAGAAATATCAATAAACTCAGATATGCAGATGACACCACCCTTATGGCAGAAAGTGAAGAGGAACTAAAAAGCCTCGATGAAAGAGAAAGAGGAGAGTGAAAAGGTTGGCTTGAAGCTCAACATTCAGAAAACAAAGATCATGGCCTCTGGTCCCATCACTTCATGGGAAATAGAGGGGGAAACAGTGTCAGACTTTATGTTTTGGGGCTCCAAAATCACTGTGGATGCTGATTGCAGCCATGAAATTAAAAGATGCTTACTCCTTGGAAGTAAAGTTATGACCAACCTAGACAGCATATTAAAAAGCAGAGACATTACTTTGCCAACAAAGGTCAAGGCTATGGTTTTTCCTGTGGTCAGGTATGGATATAAGAGTTGGACTGTGAAGAAAGCTGATCGCCAAAGAGTTGATGCTTTTGAACTGTGGTGCTGGAGAAGACTCTTGAGAGTCCCTTGGACTGCAAGGAGATCCAACCAGTCCATTCTAAAGGAGATCAATCCTGGGTGTTCATTGGAAGGACTGATGCTGAAGCTGAAACTCCAATACTTTGGCCACCTCATGCGAAGAGTGGACTCACTGGAAAAGACTCTCATGCTGGGAAGGATTGGGGGCGGGAGGAGAAGGGGATGACAGAGAATGAGATGGCTGGATGGCATCACCGACTCGATGGACATGAGTTTGAGTGAACTCCGGGAGTTGGTGATGGACAGGGAGGCCTGGCGTGCTGTGATTCATGAGGTCGCAAAGAATCGGACACGACTGAGTGACTGAACTGAACTGAACCACCACTTGCACTGGGGGCTTAGAGACAGGCAGTGTGATACTTGAGTAGTGAATGTTGATGTGTTGGAGGTGTGGGGCAAGGTGAGGAAAGGTGAGCAGTGTGTGTCGGAGCAGAGAGGCCACACAAGGCCAAATGCTGAGAGGATAGGCAAGCAAGCAACCATTAGAGTAGAGTGCAATGAGGCTAGAGTCCTACTTCTTCCAGAAAGGAGGACCTACCCAATAACCATTTCTGGTGGGAATCAAGCAAAACTGCACAGAAGACTAAAGCCCCAAGGTGACCTCTGAAAGATGCATAGCAGTCCAGCACGTTGAGGCAGAATGGAAGGCATTCCGTTCCCACAGACAGAGGGATTAGTCTGTGTCCAAGGCCCTATAGCATGCTAATACATGCATAGTCATTTCTCGTCATGCCTAATCATCTGATGTGGACAGAGCTCACGATCTCCAAGAGTATACGGTAGAAGATGGGGTTGGAAGGTGTGGGGGCCCTGAAAAGAAAGCTAAGATGCTTGGACTCTATACCCAAGCTCACGGGGCCCACTCAACACATTCAAGGAGGGACTTGGTATGATCAGATCTTTAATACAAACTACATAGCAACACTGAAAGTAGGTAAGAGTAGATATTAAAAGTTCTCATTAAAAGGGGAGAAAGTGTAACTGAGGTGATGGATGCTTTTAAACTTCTTGTGGTAATCATTTTAGTGATATGTACATGTATCAAATAATTTTGTTGTACAGTTTAAACTTATATAGTGTTATATGTCAATTATATCTCAATAAAACTTGGGGGGAACCCATCGATATACGTATAAATGTACGCATGCATGAACACACAAACACACGCACAAACACACACACAGTCAGCACTGAGACAGAGCTGACAGAATTAAAAAAAAAAAAGACAGTCAGATGTGACCAGTTCCAAGAACAACTCGTCCCTCCTTTCCCCCTTTCCCTCCATAAATAGGGGTTTCACAGTTACCATGAGCCAGGCATTGAACTGTGGACTTCGTGGTCAAATATAAAAACTGATCAAACCATAGAGCCTTTCTTCAGGATGCCTCACTCCACTAAAGCTTGGGCTGCCCATACAAATAAGAGAAATGCTAGCAGAGGGCTATATGCGCTGTGTGATTGGACTATGGTAGCCATGGAGTTTCATCTGCCCAGCACATATTCTCTCCTCCCCCTCACTCCAGTCCATCCACCTTCCATGGGTATACAAAGCTGTTTTCTGTGGTGGCAGCATTGCCTTGACCTGAACAACCCTGCACCTTCAGAACTGACTGGGTCACCATGGGGTATGAAGCAGTGAGAACTTTCTCATCGCTGCCTAGAAAGCATCCCAAGAAGACTGAGAAGCAGACATACAGACATGTACCTCGCCAGCATGCAATACAGACATGTACCTCGCCAGCATGCAAAGTCTAGCCCTCTACCCCTAGACAGGGCTAGTGCCAGCAAAGGGCAGGGACATAGACTTAGGAAGAGCCTGCTGTGCAGCTGGTGCCTTGACCAAGGTGGTCACTGTCACCACTCTTAGGAGCCACCTTCTGAGAATCTTAGGTTGCTTGTAGGCAGGAAGCAGATGAGCTGTGCCTCACCATTCCAGGTGGCCGCCAAGAGGGACCCAAGGAGGCAGAGGCCAAGGAGCAAGCCATGATTGCTGGTGGGTAGGGGGTCAGGTGATGACAAGAAGAACTTCTCAGCCCATTGGAGGCAGAAGGGACAAGAGGGACCAATTCAAAACCAGAACTCAACAACTTCTCTTTCTCTGGCTTTGACACACAGCCCACAGAGCCAACAGAAATCGGTGAAACAGTAGGAGAAAGAGGTGAAGTAAAGTCATGCTTGGTCAGTGAATCCACAAACTTGTCAGAAGACAATTCCTAGGCCCTTGACCCTCCAGCAACAGGAGCAGGGCTACTCCAGTGACAAGGAGAGCAGCTGGGGAATACTCTCCAAGTCCTTTCTCACAGAGGCTTCTAGGACATCCCCTTCTCCTTCTTTTCAGTTCCTGGTCACATCTGCAATCAAAAGTGTTCTGACTACTGGCAGCTGTAACTGAGGCAAAAGTGAAGGGCCCTGTGGAATGTCGGTAGAGGGAGGGAGAGGTCCCTTCAGTACGTATTTATGGAGGGCTACCATGTACCAGCCATTCTTCTAGACAGAGAGCCCCTGCATCCAAGGAACTTATTTTCTAGTGGGGAATATAAACATGGCAGAAAATATAAAAGCACTTAAAGGTTGCTACAAGTGCCCTCAGGGAAATAAATGAAATGATTTGGTACATATCACCTAGAACCCAAGAGAAGTGGCAGAGGTCAGGGATGGCCTTTCTGAGGACAGTGATATGTGGTCAGTTCTGCTGGGAAACAGGGGGAAAGCCTGCCCAGCAGGGAGAACTGCAATTCCTCTGGCCTTGTAGCAGAAAAGAGGGGCACTGGAGGGGCAGAAAGGATGCCAGTGTGGGTGGAGCCCAGTGAGAGAGGGGATGGAGGGAACAAAGGACAGTGCAGTGGTGGGAAGGAGCCATGATGGAGTTTTGTTTTCACTCAAAGAGCTCTGGGGAGCCAGAGAGAGAACTGAATCAAGGGAGTGCCATGATCTAATTATATTCAGTAATTTCTCTCTGACTGCTCTCTGTGGAAAATACCCTAAGTGGGCAGGGCACAAAGCAAAGCAGAGAGACCGATTTGAACCCTCTTGCAGTAGCCCACTTGGGAGATGGCAGTGGCTTGGCCCAGAAAGGCAACATGAATTTAGAGAATAGTGCATGGGTTCTTATGATATTTTGGAAAGAGAACAGACATCACTTGCTGGTGGATTGAAGGCAGTTGGTGAACAAACTTAAGACATGAACGATTACCATGAGAGTGTTTTCTTGCAAGTCTTGGTAATGAAGGTGTTATGTATAGTCACAGAAAATACAGGGAGTGGATGTGATAGGTTTGGAGAAGGAAGAAAGACAGTGGGGCATGTGTGTCAAGAGTTCCTATTTGCACTTGTTAAGTGTCTGAGGTTTGGAGAAGTCCACTCTCCATGTAGGCTGCAAAAGCAGAATTATCAAGACAAAACAGGACACGGATAGTGTTTAAAGCCACAAGACAGGGAAGAATCACCTCGAGAGGGTACTGTTAGGAGAGGAATGTGCACGGCTATTCCCTGAGACACACCAACACGTGGAAGTTGGGTTGAGGTTGACAAGCCAGCAGAATAGACTGAGAAGGACTGGACAGTAAATGGGCTGGCCCTAAACCTGACTTCTCTCCAAGGTCGTGCATGGTCCAGCCTCAATGTCCTCAGTCAGGTCCTGCTTTCAGTGTTCCAGGCGGTATATGCATGGGAGTTGGTTTAAAGCGGGACAACAAGAACTTTGGGTGCTAGGGATTAGACTTCTCTTCCTGTTCACTGCAAGGTGGGGCAAACTAGGATACAGAGTAAGCACTCATCAATTGGGGAATGACTGAAAACATTGTGGTATAGCCATTCTGTGGATTCTTATGCAATCATTAGCAAGCACGAGTTATGTCTATAGGATCTCATTTAGGGGCACCTTCAAAATATGTAGGAAAGCAAAATGCAGAAGGGACAGTATATGGTCCCATTTGTGTGTTGGGGGCCGGGGCACGGGAGGGAAGATGAGAGGTTGTGATCTCACACTTATTTGTATGCTCATTTGACATCTCCACCTGGATGTTTCATAGGCATTTCATCTTTAAATGGCAAAAATGGAGCTCCTGAGTTTCTTTTATCTCCTGTCCCCAACTCTCCCTAACTTGGCTTCTCCCACAGAAGCCTTCCCCTTTTCGATGAATAACACCACCATCCACTCGGATATTCAAGTGAAATAAAAATGGAGAGCACCCTTATTTCTTTTCTCTCCCACACCCACATCTTCCTCTGGTCATTATCTCATCCTCCAGGCATCCCTATCACCTCTACCACCCAAACACCACTTGAACCTCTCCAACTTCATTGGAGTCCACGATTGTGCCTCTCATGGGGTCCTGCCAAGCCTCCTAACTGGTCCCCCACTTGCACCAAACTTCCTTCTCCATTCAGTAGCCAGACTGATCTTTCTGAAAAATAAATGGTGCTTTTTGCCTCCCCCACTCAAAACCCCAGGGCTGCGCGGCGCAGGAGCAGTGAGGAGATACCCGACGTCTCAGGTCAGTGGCGGTGGCCGTGAGGAGATACCCCACGTCCAAGGTAAGGAGCAGCGGCTGCGCTTTGCTGGGGCAGCCGTGAAGAGATGCTCCACGTCCAAGGTAAGATAAACCCCAGTAAGACGGTAGGTGTGGATAGAGGGCATCAGAAGGCAGACAGACAGAAACCACAGTCACAGAAAGTTAACCAACCTAATCACATGGACCACAGCCTTGTCTAATTCAGTGAAACTAAGCCATGCCATGTAGGGCCACCCAAGATGGACGGGTCATGGTGGAGAGTTCTGACATAATGTGGTCCACCGGAGAAGGGAATGGCAAACCACTTCATTGTTCTTGCCTTGAGAACCCCATGAACAGTATGAAAAGGCAAAAAGATAGAACGCTGGAAGATGAACTTCCCAGGTCGGTAGGTGCCCAGTATGCTACTGGAGATCAATGGAGAAACAACTCCAGAAAGAATACAGAGACAGAGCCAAAGCAGAAACAACACCCAGTTGTGGATGTGACTGGTGATAGAAGCAAGATCCGATGCTGTAAAGAGCAATATTGCATAAGAACCTGGAATGTTAGGTCCATGAATCAAGGCAAATTGGAAGTGGTCAAGCAGGAAATGGCAAGAGTGAACGTCGTCATTTTAGGAATCAGCGAACTAAAATGGACTGGAACGGGTGAATTTAACTCAGATGACCATTATATCTACAACCGTGGGCAAGAATCCCTTAGAAGAAATGGAGTAGCCATCATAGTCAACAAAAGAGTCCGAAATGCAGTACTTGGATGCAATCTCAAAAATGACAGGATGAACTCTGTTCATTTCCAAGGCAAGCCATTCAGTATCACAGTAATCCAAGTCTATCCCCCGGCCAGTAACACTGAAGAAGCTGAAGTTGAAGGGGTCTATGAAGACCTACAAGACCTTTTAGAACTAACACCGGAAAAAAGATGTCCTTTTCATTATAGGGGACTGGAATGAAAAAGTAGGACGTCAAGAAACACCTGGAGTAACAGGCACACTTGGCCTTGAAGTACAGAATGAAGCAGGGCAAAGGCTGATAGAATTTTGCCAAGAGAATGCACTGGTCATAGCAAACACCCTCTTCCAACAGCACAAGAGAAGACTCTACACATGGACATCACCAGATGGCCAACACCGAAATCAGATTGATTATATCCTTTGCAGTTAAAGATGGAGAAGCTCTATACAGTCAGCAAAAACAAGACCAGGAGCTGACTGTGGCACAGATCGTGAACGCCTTATTGCCAAATTCAGACTGAAATTGAAGAAAGTAGGGAAAACCACTAGACCATTCAGGTATGACCTAAATCAAATACCTTACAATCATATAGTGGAAGGGAGAAATAGATTTAAGGGACTAGATCTGATAGAATGCCTGATGAACTATGTACAGAGGTTCGTGACATTGTACAGGAGACAGGGATCAAGACCATCCCCAAGAAAAAGAAATGCAAAAAAGCAAAATGGTTGTCTGAGGAGGCCTTACAAATAGCTGTGAAAAGAAGAGAAGCGAAAAGCAAAGGAGAAAAGGAAAGATATACCCATTTGAATGCAGAGTTCCAAAGAATAGCAAGGAGAGAAAAGAAAGCCTTCCTCAGTGATCAGTGCAAAGAAATAGAGGAAAACAATAGACTGGGAAAGACTAGAGATAGCATCAAGAAAATTAGAGATACCAAGGGAACATTTCATGCAAAGATGGGCTCAATAAAGGACAGAAATGGTATGGACCTAACAGAAAGAGAAGATATTAAGAAGAGGTGGCAAGAATACACAGAGTTCAGTTCAGTTCAGTCGCTCAGTCGTGTCCGACTCTTTGCGACCCCTTGAACCGCAGCACGCCAGGCCTCCCTGTCCATTACCAACTCCTGGAGTTTACCCAAACTCATGTCCATTGAGTCGGTGATGTCATCCAACCATCTCATCCTCTGTCGTCCCCTTCTCCTCCTGCCCTCAATCCTTCCTAGCATCAGGGTATTTTCCAATGAGTCAGCTCTTCTCATCAGGTGACCAAAGTATTGGAGTTTCAGCTTTAGCATCAGTCCTTCCAATGAACACTCAGGACTGTTTTCCGTTAGGATGGACTGGTTGGATCTCGTTGCAGTCCAAGGGACTCTCAAGAGTCTTCTCCAACAACACAGTTCAAAAGCATCGATTCTTTGGCACTCAGCTTTCTTTATAGCCCAACTCGCACATCCATACATGACCACTGGAAAAATCATAGCCTGGACTAAACAGACCTTTGTTGACAAAGTAATGTCTCTGCTTTTTAGTATGCTCTCTAGGTTGGTCAGAACTTTCCTTCCAAGGGGTAAGTGTCTTTTAATTTCATTGCTGCAATCACCATCTGCAGTGATTTTGGATCCCCCCAAAATAAAGCCTCTCACTGTTTCCCTTGTTTCCCCATCTATTTGCCATGAAGTGATGGGCCCGAATGCCATGATCTTAGTTTTCTGAATGTTGAGCTTTAAGCCAACTTTTTCACTCTCCTCTTTCACTTTCATCAAGAGACTCTTTAGTCCTTCTTCACTTTCTGCACACAGAAGAACTGTACAAAAAAGATCTTCATGACCCAGATTATCACGATGGTGTGGCACTCACCTAGAGCCAGACATCCTGGAATGTGAAGTAAAGTGAGCCTTAGGAAGCATCATTATGAACAAAGCTAGTGGAGGTGATGGAATTCCAGTTGAGCTATTTCAAATCCTAAAAGATGATGCTGTGAAAGTGCTGCACTCAATTTGCCAGCAAATTTGGAAAACTCAGCAGTGGCCACAGGACTGGAAAAGGTCAGTCTCCATTCCCATCCCAAAGAAAGGCAATGCCAAAGAATGCTCAAATACCGCACAATTGTACTCATCTCACACGCTGGTAAGGTAATGCTCAAAATTCTCCAAGCCAGACTTCAGCAATACCTGAACCGTGAACTTCCAGATGTTTAAGCTGGTTTTAGAAAAGACAGAGGAACCAGAGATCAAATTGCCAACATCCACTGGATCATGGAAAAAGCAAGAGAGTTCCAGAAAATCATCTATTTCTGCTTTATGGACTGTGCCAAAGCCTTTGACTGTGTGGATCACAATAAACTGTGGAAAATTCTGAAAGAGATGGGAATAACAGGCCACCTGACCTGCATCTTGAGAAATCTGTATGCAGGTCAGGAAGCAACAGTGAGAACTGGACATGGCACAACAGACTGGTTCCAAATAAGAAAAGGAGTACATCAAGGCTGTATATTGTCACCCTGCTTATTTAACTTATATGCAGAGTACATCATGCGAAACGCTGGGCTGGAGGAAGCACAAGCTGGAATCAAGATTCCCAGGAGAAATATCAATAACGATAGGTATGCAGATGACAACCCCCTTATGGTAGAAAGTGAAGAGGAAGTAAAGAGCCTCTTGATGAAAGTGAAAGAGGAGAGTGGAAAAGTTGGCTTAAAGCTCAACATTCAGAAAACTAAGATCATGGCATCCGGTCCCATCACTTCATGGGAAATAGATGGGGAAACAGTGGCAGACTTTATTTTTTCAGGCTCCAAAATCACTGCAGATGGTGACTGCAGCCATGAAATTAAACAACATTTACCTCTTGGAAGAAAAGTTCTGACCAACCTAGACAGCATATTAAAGAGCAGAGATATTACTTTGCCAACAAAGGTCTGTCTAGTCAAGGCTATGGTTTTTCCAGTAGTCATGGATGGATGAGAGAGTTGGACTATAAAGAAAGCTGAGCACCAAAGAATTGATGCTTTTGAACTGTGGTGTTGGAGAAGACTCTTGAGAGTCCCTTGGACTGCAGAGATCCAACCAGTCTGTCCTAAAGGAAATCAGTCCTGAATATTCATTGGAAGGACTGATGTTGAAGCTGAAGCTCCAATACTTTGTCCACCTGATGCAAAGACCTGACACATTTGAAAAGACCCGACACATTTGAAAAGACCCTGATGCTGAGAAAGACTGAAGGTGGGAGGAGAAGGGAATGAGAGAGGATGAGATGGTTGGATGGCATCACGGACTCGATGGACGTGAATCTGAGTAAACTCCAGGACTTGGTGATGGATAGGGAGGCCTAGCCTGCTGCTTTCCATGAGGTTACAAAGAGTCGGACACGACTGAGCAACTGAACTGAACTGAATTAATACATTATATATAATATCAATATATATTATGTCTACTCAATCAATATCAATATATAATATACTGATATTATATAATATATAATATATATTGACATCATATACTATATATAATGTAAAAATATATTATATATCATCAAAAACAATATATAATGCACATCATTATATATTATATATTATGTCAACATATATTACATATATAATCAACATAAATATGTATTATATTGTAATATATAATGTCAACATATATATTGCATATATATTGCAGTATACATTATAAAAATAATATATAATATTATATTTTACATATATAATCAATATCAATAACTGTCTATATGTATATACATTTATGTATATATATCAGGGCTTCTCAGTTGTTACAGAATCTGCCTGCAATGCAGGAGACTTAGGTTCGATTCCTGACTGATTGATTTCAAGGCAGTGACGTATGTGATTATGAGTCCGGCAAGTCCAAACTTTGTAGGGTAGGCTGGCAGGTTGGAGCCCCAGGGAAGAGTTGCAGTTTGAGTTCAAAGGCAGTCAGTCTTCTGGCAGAATTCCATTTTCCCCAGGCTGGTCGGTCTTTTTTGTATTAAAGCCTTTAGCTGATTGGGTGAGGCACACACTATGGAAGGTACTCTACTTTACTCAAAGTCTACTGATTTAAACATTAAACTCTCTAAAAAATACCTTCACAGAACCTTGTAGCTCAATCGGTAAAGAATCAGCCTGCAATGCAGGAGACCTGGGTTTGATTCCTGGGTTGGGATGATACCCTGGAGAAGGAAATGGCAACCCACTCCAGTATTCTCACCTGGAGAATCCCATGGACAGAGGAGCCTGGCAGGCTACAGTCCAAGGGTCATAAGAGTTGGACACGACTTGATAACTAAAGCACTGTATATATGTGTATAAATGCATATATATGTATGTATGTATGTATATCAGATATTCTCAGTTAAAAAATCTGCCTGGAATGCAGGAGACTCAGGTTCGATCCCTGGAGAGGGAAGATCCCCTGGAGAAGCAAGTGGCAACACTCCAGTATTCTTGCCTGGGAAATCCCATGGACAGATGAACCTGGTAGACTATAGTCCGTGGGGTCACAAGGAGTTAGACACGACAAACCACCGCCATGTATATGTCAATCAATTAAATCAGCCTTATAGATAGATACATATTTACATCTGCCTGTTTATTTTGGGGGGCTCCCAAATAGCTGCAGGTGGTGATTGCAGCCATGAAATGAAAAGACGCTTACTCCTTGGAAGGAAAGTTATTTCAAACCTAGGCAGCATATTGAAAAGCAGACACATTACTTTGTCAACAAAGGTCCATCTAGTCAAGGCTATGGCTTTTCCAGTAGTCACGTATGGATGTGAGAGATGGACTGTAAAGAAAGCTGAGCGCCGAAGAATTGATGCTTTTGAACTGTGTTGTTGGAGAAGACTCTTGAGAGTCCCTTGGACTGCAAGGAGATCCAACCAGTCCATCCTAAAGGAGATCAGTCCTGAGTGTTCATTGGAGGGACTGATGTTGAAGCTGAAACTCCAATACTTTGGCCACCTGATGCGAAGTGCTGACTCATTGGAAAAGACCCTGATGCTGGGAAAGATTGAGGGCAGGAGGAGAAGGGGACGACAGAGGATGAGATGGTTGGATGGCATCACCGACTCAATGGACATGAGTTTGAGTAGACTCCGGAATTTGGTGATGGACAGGGAGGCCCGGCGTGCTGCGGTCCATGGGGTCATAAAGAGTCGGACACGACTGAGTGACTGAACTGAACTGAACTGAACAAAACCCCAGAAGGGCTTCCCGTTTCACTGGGACTGAAATACAAACTCCTCAACATGACTCAAACATAATGAGCTGCATGACCTGGCCCTTGCCAACCTCCCCATTCTCACTCACCTTTCTCTACCCTGGTCGTTGTGGACCTTCTTAGAATTCTGACTACTCCAGTATTCTAAGCTCCCATCCTTCACGCGGGCTTCCACCTACCCCAAGCTGTCTTTCTCCATCCTTTTAAAATCACTAACAGGTTTTCAAACAAATACAAAAAAATAAAACCTTTGTCCTATTTTTCTTTCAGATGTTTAGATTTTGAGGGTAATCAAAATACAAAATACAGCTTTGGAGCTCCTCTTCCCCCACCAAACCCCATTCTCCTTGCCACTCCTCATAGGGCACATACCTTGGTCACTTCTGGGAGTGAATGAAGGCAGGAGATAGGCAAATCCTCAGTTTCTCCCTCTAATTTCCTTTTCTCTCTCTGTCTCTTTCCCCTTACTCCTTTCAGGAGGTTGAGAATTTCTCTGACCCTTTGCGATTTGTCTCTCAGGAACAGACAGGGTCCACAAAAGGGAACATGATTGGTGATATCTGGGCTCGGGATGGTCATGAGAAATGAAGAATCCTATGCTCCTAGCAGTCCTTGTATGTTCCTGAATTGCTGGTCCTAAATTCGTCAAAGAACATGGACCTTGGAGTCAAATGGACTCTCTTGTAGACAGAGTTACAGAGCAAAACACATAACCACTCTGAGCCTCAGTGTGTGCTTTGAGTTTGAATTTCAGAAACCCTAATTAAGGTTCTTAGGAATGTTTTTTAATGACAAGTAGTTTTACCCAAGTCTACTTAGGAACCAACAACGAAGGGCTGACTCGTGGTTTTTACATAGAATTTCAGATACTTTTCTCTCTGGGAACCAATTCTCCTTCCAGTGTATGCTTAAAACTTTCATGCCCTTCTTTGTCATGATCTTAGGCAGTTTGCAGGCATGATCCTATAAAAAGTATACCTGTAGATACACTCCCAGTCCATGCCTTACGAACTGTGCTTACCTTGGTCAACTTGCTTTCCCTTTTTTGTTTGTTTCTTTAGCTTTGGAGTCCTCATCTGTACAAAGGGATGGGTATTTGTAAAGAAGAAAAGACGTGATAATGTTTGGAAAATGCTTTTCACGGTGCTTGGCTTGCATTCAATGCCCAACACAAGGGACTCATTAATGTCAGTTCCCTCTGTCCTGAGGAGATCCTTGTTCGGCTGTTTTTTGAAGGCCCAGTGTCTCTCCTTTCTGGTGCCCAAAGAAGCTTGGCACTTTCTCCCTAGCCAGGAACCTGATCCCCTGGGTTACAGCCCAGGTTGTGGCTGGACTTTACTCTAGGCCAGTGCCTGATTCTCTGGTCTGAACTCACCTAACTTACACTCTCATTCAGGTTTTCCTTCATTCTCCTGACCTTAGGACCTTTTTATGATCCATTTATTTGTTTTCCCTGAAGTCCAAGGACCTTGCAAGTCAACACATGAAAGAATGCCCATTTTCTGTACTCAAGAAAGCCACCCAGTAGATTTGATAATACTATCTCATAAAATGGGGTGATGAGTCAGGAGCTAAATTTTCTTTCAACTGCTATTGAGCCCTTTGAGCACCCTTTTGGGGACCATTTCATAGATAAATTACTATATGGCAACATGTTCCTTCAACTTCTTTCCTGTAAGGTGCTGAATGCATTTTGATGTCTTCAGGATGTCTCTTGAACCTTACTACCAACATTGTGCTAAGACACATTCATGGGTTATTGGCATATGAATGGCCGATCTTCCTTACCATGAGTTGCTGAGCAATTTAAGTTTTCACTGTGCATAATGTATGCAAGATAAAATCTCCTTTCATATGGTAAAGTCTTGATAAAGTCATGCCAATTAGCTTTGGAGCCTCCTCCCAGAAACACCATCCTTTAGAAACCATGCTTAAAAATAAAAATCGCTCTTACTGAAAGGAAGTCATGCACATGGGTAAATAAAGTAGTGATGATCAGAAAGTACAAAGGAGCTTGTGATAAACAAGCGAAGGTCTGAGACTCCATCACTTCCCACTCCCCAGTTGTGCTTCTCCCCGTAGATCATTTTAGTAATTCCTGCTCGCATTGTTTTTGGCAGTTACTGTGTTATATGTAAATAAAGTGTTCAGTCTGCTATTTCAATAATTCATCAACTACAGACATCACCAAGTGACCACGTTCTTCTTACAGAAGAGAATTTAACTCATTCACAAGTGTCTTCAATCTGCCCTCGCTTTCTTTCTTTCGGATTTTATACTTTCTTCAGATTTTTAGTTCCTCGATTGGAGACTCTAGTAGCTCCAGATAATGTACTTAACCCTCAGTTTCTTCTCAGCCACTTTAGCTTCTCTTTTTCTTATTACCACATCTATCTTTCCCTTCCTTCAACCTCTCTTCCTCATTTCTACATCCCCTTCTAGCCAGATTTATAATTATTTACATCAACTTTTGGAAACCTAAAAAACAAGTTCTGCTTTGAAAAGCAATACAAGTCTTTTACCTTTTAGTGAATCTCTAAAAATTTTGATCATAGGTCCACAGTTCTTCACTGAGTGTAGGCTGGACCAGAGAAGGAGATTAATCCTGGTGTCAAGTCCAAATCCTCTTTTTGTCTTTATACCACTAATTTCTGAAAGTTCTGCCACATTTGAATTTGACTTGTGTTTGATCTATTCTATGCATCAACTCTCTCTCTCTCTCTCTCTCACACACACACACACACACAATGAAATGGTTGCCAGATCATGAAGCCATTTACAGTTTATAAAATGGCTGTTCTTATAACCTCTGTTTTACACCTAGGAAAAGTTTGGTAGCAAGGACTTAAATATCAGGCAAGGTCTCATACAGTGTAAGTGGCAGAGCCTGGAATTGATTCAAAGAAAGGCAGTCTTGTTTCAGAATTGGTCCCGGTAACCAGTATGTTATTCTACAACAAGTGTCTCTCTTTCAGTTTATCAGAATCTATAACTATTGCCAAATTAATCCATGCTGTTAAGACAGGTGGAACAGCTCACAAATGTATGAATAATGGTTGACAATCACCTTACTTTCAAAACCTCCATCAATCCCAGACATCACAGTTTACAGAGAACAAAATTATCTGTTTATTTACAGTTTCCTCAAGTCATACAAATCTGTAAAAACAGACTGACATTTCCCTGAGTAGATATTCTTTCATTTTGTAAAAAAGGTTACAAATTTCTGTGCCTTTCTACATTCACAAAACAGGTTAACACATGTAGATTAAATTAATTCTGTTTTATTAAAATCTGCTCTAGGGAACAAACTGGAATTTATGCAACAATGGCCTGATTGTTTCAGATGTTTTGTTTTTAACTTTTGCAGAAAAGTCATTCTTACCTTTGCTCTCCTTTCTGTAACGTGTCTCTTTATTCTCAGCCTGCTTTTAAGTATTTCAGCTTATTTTTGTTTTCAAAACGAATTAAGTAATGGTGGGCCTTAGTGAGCTTTTTATTGTCTTCTGCTTGTAATTCATAGGCCTTCTTGGAGCTGTGAATTAATAGTTTTGCCTCATATTTGGAATATTTTCTACTATTAAATGCTCAGATATTTTTCTGTCCCTTCCTCACTTCCTCCTTTTTCTTCAGTGACGACAACTCCATGTAGGTTTGGTGACTTGATATTGTCACACAGGTCGATGAGGCACTTTCTATTTGTCTCATTTTTTAAAAGCTTTATTGAGGTATAACTGACATATAACAAAATTCACATTTAAAGTGTACAACTTGATATGTTCTGACACATGACCCATGAAATCATCTCCCCGGTTAAGACAAGAAACATTTCTTCATGCCCCTTGCAACCCCTACCCCCAATTCTCCCTGACACTTCCCTCCCCATTACTAGGAACAGACACTATTAGATTACTTTGCATTTTCTAGAATTGTACAGGATTTATTATTGTCACACACATACAATGCATGCATGCACACGCATGATGATATGATCTTTCCTTGATCTGACTTCTTTCAGTCGGAGTAATTATTTTGAGATTCATCCATGCATCAGTAGTTCATTGCAATGTATTGCAAACCAGTATTCCATTCTCTGGCGTACAATCATTTATTTATGCCTTCACCTACCACCAGACATTTGGGATGCTTTTTAGTTATTGCAAATAAAGCTGCCATGAACATCCATGTACAAGTTTTGTGTGGCTTGGGTAAATACATAAGAATGGAAAGGCTCAATAATGTGGTAAGTGTTTATTCAATTTTATGATGAACAACAAAAATAGTTTTCCAACGTGGTTGTGCATTTTGCTTTTCCATCAGGGGTATGTGATGGTTCCCGTTCCTTCAAATCCTAGCTCACAGTTGCTATGGAGAGTCGTTTTAAATTTTAGCTATTCTAATAGTTGCGTGGGCTTCCCTGGTGGCTCAGACGGCAAAGAATCCGCCTGCAATGAGGGAGACCTGGGTTCAATCCCTGGGTTGGGACGATCCCCAGGAGGAGGGCATGACAACCCACTAAAGTATTCTTGCCTGGAGAATCCCCATGGACAGAAGAGCCTGGTGGGCTACAGTCCATGGGGTTGCAAAGAGTCGGACACAACTGAGTGACTGAGCACATTCTAATAGTTGGGTAGTGCTATCAAATTGTGGTTTTTAGTTGTACTTCTCTAATGACCAGGGATGTTGAACATGTCTTCATGTGCTTATTTCCCATCCACGTATGAACAGTGAAGTATCTGTTCCAGTCTTTTGTCCACTTTTAAGTCAGTTGTTTGTGTTCTTAATATTGAGGTTTGAAAGCTCTTTCTATATATTCCGGATAACGGCCCTTGATCAGATTTATTTATCTTGTTTCTGAGAAAACTTGGCCAAACACAAGGTCAGAACAGATTTTCTTCTTGATTTTTCTTAGGCTTACTTTTAGGCCTGTCATCCATTTTGAGTCAATTTTCGCTGATGTGTTAAGGCCCACATTCAAAGGATAGGAATATCCAATTGTGCTAGCACCACCTTTGAAAAGACTATCCTTTCTATCTGTCAATTGCCTCTCTATGTCGAAAATTAGTTGTACTTATGTGGTTGGGTTTATTTGTGGGTTATCTATTCTGTTCCAATGGTCCACTTGTCTATCATGATGCCAGTATCACAGTGTCTTGATGCCTGCTGCTTTACAGTGAGTCTTGAAATAAGGTAGTGTTGATGTTCCAAATTTGTTCATCTTTCTTAAGGTTACATTTGCTGGTCCTGGTCCTTTGTAATCCCATGTGGAGTTTAAAATATTCTTGTCAACTTCTACCCCCAAAAATCCCTTCTGGAATTTTCAGTGAGCTTGTGTTGATTCTACAGGTCGATTTGGGAAGAACTGACATGGTAACTTTATTACACCTTCTGACCAATGAGCATGGACTATCTCTCTGTTTATTTAAGTCTTTGATTTCTCTCAACAGTAGTTTTGGGATATGTAGCTTGAAAGTATTATCCCTAAGTACTTCATATTTTCTGATGTGGTTTTAAATTTATTTTAATTTCTTACTGTCTGGTACAGGTATATAAAGATACAATTGAGTTTCCTCTACTGTCTTATATCCTGCCACCTGGCAAAACTGACTTGTGAGTCCAGTACCTTTTTCTGTGTATTTCTTAAGATTTTCTGTATATAAGACCATGACATCTTCAAAGAGAGATTGTCTTACCTATTCGTTTCTTACCTGGGTGCGTTTTATTCCTCTTTTCATCTTTTTGCCCTGGATAGACGCTCCATAAATGTGGAGAGTGTGGATATCAGTGCCTTGATCTCAGCATGGTGGGGAGGAGGAAATCATTCAGTGTTTCACCATTAAGTATGGTCTTTTGTGAAAAGTGAAACCTTTAGCCTTTTAGTCGTGTCTGACTCTTTGCGACCCCAAGGACGGCAGCATACCAGGCTTCCCTGTCCACCACCAACTCCCAGAGCTTGTTCAAACTCATGTCCATCAAGTTGGATGGCATCAACCATCCAGTCATCTCATCTTCTGTTGTCCCCCTCTCCTCTTGCCTTCTGTCTTTCCCAGTATCAGATCTTCTCCAGAGTCAGTTCTTCACATCAGGTGGCCATAGTAATGGTGTTTCAACTTCAGCATCAATCCTTCCAATCAATATTCAGGACTGATTTCCTTTAGAATTGACTTGTTTGATCTTGAGACTTGTAGTCCAAGGGACTCTCAAGAGTCTTCTGCAACACCACAGTTGAAAAGCATCAATTCTTTGGCGCTCAACTTTCTTTTTTGTCAAACTCTCACATCCATACACGAATGCTGGAAAAAACCATAGCTTTAACTAGATTGATCTTTGTTGGCAAAGTAATATCTCTGCTTTTTAATACGCTGTCTAGTTTTATCATAACCTTTCTTCCACAGAGCATGCGTCTTTTAATTTCATGGCTGCAGTCACCCTCCGCAGCTATTTTGGAGCCCAAGTAATAAAATCTGTCACTTTTTCCATTGTTTCCTCTTCTATTTGCCATGAAGTGATAGGACCAGATGCCATGATCTTTGTTTTTTGAATATTTAGTTTTAAGCCAACTTTTTCACTCTCCTCTTTCACTTTTATCAATTGGCTCTTTGCTTTCTGCCGGTAGGGTAGTTTCATCTGCATATCTGAGGTTATTAATATTTCTCCCAGCAATATTGATTCCAGCTGTGCTTCATCCAGCCTGGCATTTCGCATGATATACTCTGCATAGAAGTTAAATAAGCAGAGTGACAATATACAGCCTTGACATACTCCTTTCCCAATTTGGAACCAGTCCATTTTTCCATGTTTAATTCTAACTGTTGCTTCTTGACCTGCATAAGATTTTTTAGGGGATTGGTAAGGTGGTCTGGTATTCCCATCTCTTTAAGAATTTTCCACAGTTTGTTGTGATCCATAAAGTCAAAGGCTTCAGAGAGGTCAATGAAGCAGATTTTTTTTTTCTAAAATTCTCTTGCTTTTTCTATGATCCAGCAGATGTTAGCGATTTGATCTCTGGTTCCTCTTCCTTTTCTAAATCCAGCTTGAACATGTGGAAGTTTTCGGTACATCTGGCAGTATGGTCTTAGTGCCCATTATCTGGTTATGTTGGTGCCCATTATTTGGTTGAATAAATTGATTTCTCTTGTTAGTTTGGTGAGACCTTTTATCATGAAATTCTTTTGTATTTTTTAAAATTTATTTATTTTAATTGGAGGCTAATTACTTTACATTATTGTATTGGTTTTGCCATACATTGACATGAATCTGCCTTGGGTGTACATGTGTTCCCCATCTTGAACCCCCCTCTCACCTCCGTCTCCATCCCATCCCTGTAGTTCATCCCAGTGCACTAGCCCCGAGCATCCTGTATCATGCATCGAACCTGAACTGGTGATTCATTTCACATATGATAATATACATGTTTCAATGCCATTCTCCCAAATCATCCCACCCTTGCCCTCTCCCACAGAGTCCAAAAGACTGTTCTATACATCTGTGTCTCTTTTGCTGTCTTGCATACAAGGTTATCGTTACTATCTTTCTCAATTCCATATATATGCGTTAGTATACTGTATTGGTGTTTTTCTTTCTGGCTTACTTCACTCTGTATAATAGGCTCCAGTTTCTTCCACCTCATTAGAACTGATTCAAATGTATATTTTTTTAAATGCTTTGCTAAGGTGATGATACTTATTTTTTCCCCTGGTTTTAGTTTGTGAACATGGTGAATTGCTGTCTGATTTTTTTCAGTTTATCTTTGTTTTCCATGCCCCACGTGGTTATATTAATTTTTAAATATATTTTGGATTCAACTTGCTGAAAGATCACTTAGTATCTTTCCATCTTGTTCATTAGTGATGTTGGTATACACTTTTCCTTTCTTGTAATGTCTTTTTCTAGTTTTAGTGAGATGATGCTGGCATCACAGAGTGCATGCATGCTGCTGCTGCTGCTGCTGCTAAGTCGCTGCAGTCGTGTCCAACTCTGTGCGACCCCATAGACGGCAGCCCACCAGGTTCCCCCATCCCTGGGATTCTCCAGGCAAGAACACTGGAGTGGGTTGCCATTTCCTTCTCCAATGCATGAAAGTGAAAGTGAAGTCGTTCAGTCATGTCCGACTCCTAGTGACCCCATGGACTGCAGCCTACCAGGCTCCTCCATCCATGGGATTTGCCAGGCAAGAGTACTGGAATGGGTTGCCATTGCTTTCTCCGACAGAGTGCATATGAAAATAGAATTAACATGAAGTTTTCTGAAACAGCTTATGTCAAAGTGGTATTATTTCATCCTTGAGGGTTTGTTACCTTTCACTAAGTAGAGCTATATGGAATTTTCTTCATGGGAATATTTTTACTTATAAATTCAATTTCCTTCATAGATAGAAGACTCTTCAAGTTATCTATTTCTTACTGAATGAACATTGGTAGTTTGTGTATTTTAAGAAATGGGTCCATTTCCTCTAAGCCATCAAATTTATTGGCATAAAGTTGTTTGCAATGTTTCCTTATTATCATTTTAATACCTACAGGTTCTGTCATTATGCCGTCTGCCTCATTGTGAAGTTGACAATTTGTGTCTTCTCATTCTTTTCCCTGAACTGTTAACCTGAAGGCTTATCAGGTACATTGATCTCTCCAAGGGAATAGCTTTGGTTTGATTTATTTTCCCTATTGTTTTCCTGTTTCTGTTTTATTGATGTCTGCTCCTTAATTGATCCTTACTATTTCCTTCCTTCTTTACTTTGGCTTGAATTTGGCCTTACTTTGTCTTGTATTCTCCCTCCTTTCTTAAAATGGCATCTGCAGTCACTGATTTGAGACATTTCTTCTTTTCTTTATATATCAAGAGTGTTTCTTGTAGACAATGTATGGTTGGGTTTTGTCTTTTAGACCATCCTGACAATATGTCTTTGAAATTGTATATTTAGGCCATTCACATTTAAAGCCATTATTGATGTAGTTGAATTAATGTCTGCCTATATCTGTAACTGTTTTCTATTCATTACACTTGTTCTTTTTTTTTTTCCTTCTTTTTCTGCCTTCTCTGGGTTCAATAGAACATTATATATGATTCCATTTTATCTTCTCCCTTAGCAGATTGATTATGATTTTAAACAAATTTAAGTGGTTACTCTAGAGTTTGCAATATATATTTATATCTACTCAAAGTTCATCTTCAAATAGCATTACACCACCTCACGTGTAGTACAGGCACCTTAAAACATAGTGTCTTCTCCATTCTTCCCTCCTGTTCCTAATGGCAATACTGCCATTCATTTCACTTATCTATGTGATATAGTTATTGAATACATTGTTACCATTGTTGCTTTAGATCAGCTAAGAGTAAGAATGGCAAGTGGTTTTATTTTACTATTATTGATTCCTTCTTCTGTGTCCTGCCTTTCTCTATGTAGATCTGAGTTTTTGGCTTTTATCATTTTCCTTCTCTCTGAGGAACTTCTTTTATGACGTTCCTTCAGTTTGGCTTTGTCTGAGAAAGTCTTTACTTTGCCTTCACTTTCAAAGGGTAATTTCACTGGATGTAGATTGCTTGCTTGATTGATTTTTTTTCTTTCAACATTTTAACTGTTTCACTCCACGCTCTCGTGTGTGTGGATCCTGACAAGAAGCCCAATGTGACTCTTACCATTGTTCCTCTATACTTATGGCACTTCCCTGCTTCCCATGGTTTCTTTCAAGATTTCATCTATTGTCTGTTTTTCTGCAGCTTGAATATGATATTCTAGTTTCTTTTTTTTTTTTTTGTATTTATACTGCTTGGTGTTTTCTGAACTTCTTAGATCCATGTTTTGGTGTCTGTCATTAAGTTTAGAGATATAGTGTGGGTGCGGGGATTAAGAAGGAACCAGCATCCTGAGTTGATGGACTTTAGAGCTGAGAGATTAAACCTTGAGGTTGAAAATGACTCTTTGCAAACAGTTGCTCTTAGATTTTGGATGAGCCAGAGTAGGCTCCATCTGTGGCAGAACTGGAAGCTGCCCTGGATGCCTGTGTAGCCACAGTGCCTTTTATTCATCACCTTTAAGGAGTGATGGAGGAGTGGGTAAGTGTCACATTCACTGGAGCTGATTCCCAGAAGTCACTGAGCAGACATTCTCCTCTGTAGCATTAGAGAGTAAGAGCTCATTGTTATTAATATAAAGGCACTGACATGATTACAGTTAGGTTTCAAAAAGACTTAATACACTAGAATGTACAAGTATTTATGTAGAGGTAAATCTGTTTGTGGAGGTGAGAGAGAAAGCTAAATTAGCTTGGAGTCAAGCCCAGAAGAGCCTTCAACCAACTGAATTTGGTTGACACAGATTTTTTGAGCAAGGGAAGGATCTGATGAAAACACAACCTTACCAAAATAACAAGGGCCAGATCATTATTTAAAGGATCAGTATTCTCCATGCTTTATATTGTCCTGGTGAGGATAATGATGGTAATAATTTGTCTAAAATCACTTGGTTTTAGAGGCTGATATGCCCATTTTAGTTCCCTGCCTTTTGGCCTTAGAATGCCTGTTTTGTGCCTCTAAATACAAACACCATGAATTACTGGCATCAGTTCTCTCAGAGCCTACTCTAGGATGTGTAGGGTCCAGAGAGCATTCCACTGTAACTTCTCACTTACCTTGTTTCTTCTACTGATTTCAAGAAAAGCCTGGGAGGTAGTGGGAAAAAATAATATAATATGGGACTGTGCAATCTGAGGGGAATAGGAGAAGCATTTTTGAAGGGCTCTGTCTTGATGAGTGGGGATAATTGGAGGCTGATTATATGTACATCAATCTAAGGCCTATCTTTAGGATCCCAAGCTATCTCCTCCCTATTTGAAGCTCATGTTTATTGTCAGGTATGAAGGGTGTATATGTTTGGGTAGGGAGAAATGATATGTTTTCTTCATCCTTACATTGAATTGCCTCCTTCAAAAGGCATAACAAGGAACTGAAAAATCACTGTCTATAGGCCATAGTCCTAACAGGTATTTATGAATAAGAAATACTGTCCTATGTCTAGCACTCAGTATGTGGGTACAAGTCTATGGGTATATCTTAAACACCTCCCAATCTCCAACAGCCAGCCCTAACCCAATAAAATTAATATCTTTCTGAGGAGACATAAGAAAGATATTGATATGAAAAAAAACCCCAAACATTTCTAGATTTATTTTTGTCTTAATGAGAAAGGAATGAGAGAAGGCAAGGGAAAGTGGCAGCAGGGAGAATGGTTCAGCGTTTTGTAGAAGTGGATTCTACAGAGTGTATTCTTCCCTGGGCAGGCTGAGACATTAGAGCTTCCCTCCTTGCAAAACTAAAGGCCATACTCTGGAGGTTCCAGGGGAATTCAACTCCTTGTACATTAAGGAAAGCTATTAATGTGGTTTGATGGATGCCTCTATGAGATCCACTCATGCATTCTGTGTCTGAAAAACCCACAGTTTGTTCATGGGCCTTCTGATTTTTGGTGTTGCAACATCTTAAAGTGCCTTCATATGTTGTTGGGTTGAAAGGGACAAATATATTCCAATTCCTTTGATAGACTTGCCTGCTGATTTGGGAAAAAAATAAACACTCATCATATGAAAACAAATAATCTGCAGTCAGAGACAAAGGTGCCTTGGAGGGGCTGTCTTGTGGTGGTGTGGATGTGTTTGGGAGTTGACTCCATGTATGTGGGGCTAAGACTTTTTCTTTGGATCTTGAGATTTTTTTCACGTATGCCTCCACCACCCACTTCCAGATAACCGCTGTGCAATTCTTCCCAGATATGAAGACTCCGTGTGGTGTTGAAAGAAGAAAGATGTTATTCCTTTCTCATTCCTGATTTAGTCTTTCCCCCAACAGGGTCAGAGTTCTCTGCTGTGGAAAATCCACTTTAATAAAATGTATTCATTATTTATTGAAGGATAATTGCTTTACAGAATTTTGTTGTTTTCTGTCAAACCTCAATATCATATCATCAGGATCTTTTCAAATGAGTCAGCTCTTAGCATCAGGTGGCCAAAATATTGGAGTTTCAGCTTCAGTATCAGTCCTTCCAATGAACACTCAGGACTGATTTCCTTTAGGATGGACTGGTTGCATCTCGTTGCTGTCCAAGGGACTCTCAAGAGCCTTCTCCAACACCACAGTTCAAAACCATCAATTCTTCAGCACTCAGCTTTCTTTATAGTCCAACTCTCACATCTATACATGACCTCTGGAAAAACCATAGCCTTGACTAGATGGACCTTTGTTGACAAAGTAATGTGTCTGCTTTTTAATGTGCTGTCTAGGTTGGTCAGAACTTTCCTTCCAAAGAGTAAGCATCTTTTAATTTCATGACTGCAGTCACCATCTGCAGTGATTTTAGAGCCCCCCAAAATAAAGTCTCTCACTGTTTCCCTTGTTTCCCCATCTATTTGCCATGAAGTGATGGGGCTGGATGCCATGGTCCTAGTTTTCTGAATGTTGAGCTTTAAGCCAACTTTTTCACTCTCCTCCTTTACTTTCATCAAGAGGCTCTTTAGTTCTTCTTCACTTTCTGCCATAAGGGTAGTGTCATCTGCATATCTGAGGTTATTGATATTTCTCCCAGCAATCTTGATTCCAGCTTGTGCTTCTTCCAGCCCAGCTTTTCTCATGATGTACTCTGCATAGAAGTTAAATAAGTAAGGTGACAATATACAGCCTTGACATACTCCTTTCCCAATTTGGAACCAGTCTGTTGTTCCATGTCCAGTTCTAACTGTTGCTTCCTGACCTGCATATAGATTTCTCAAGAGGCAGGTCAGGTAGTCTGGTATTTCCACCTCTTTAAGAATTTTCCACATCTCACATACATCTCACCCTCTCCTCCCCTCTCCCCATGTCCATAAGTCTATTCTCTAGGTCTGTTTCTCCATTGCTACCCTGTAAATAAATTCTTCAGTACCATTTATCTAGATTCCTTATATGTGCGTTAGAATATGATATTTGTCTTTCTCTTTCTGACTCACTTCACTCTGTATAACAGGTTCTAGGTTCATCCACCTCATTAGAACTGACTCAAATGAATTCTTTTTTATGGCTGAGTGATATTCCATTGTGTATATGTACCACAACTTCTTTATCCATTCATCTGTCTATGGACATCTAGGTTGCTTCCATGTACTAGCTCTTGTAAATAGTGCTGCAATGAACAATGGGATACATGTATCTCTTTCAATTTTGGTTTCCTCAGGGTATATGTCTAGGAGTGGAATTTCTGGGTCATATGGTGGTTTTATTCCTAGTTTTTTTAAGGAATCTCCATACTGTCTTCCATAGTGGCTGTATCAATTTACATTCCCACCTAAAGTGCAAAAGCACTCCCTTTTCTCCACACCCTCTCCAGCATTTATTGTTTGTAGACTTTTTGATGATGGCCATTCTAACCAGTGTGAGGTGATATCTCATTATGATTTTGATTTGCATTCCTCTAATAATAAGCGAAGTTGAACATCTTTTCATGTGTTTGTTAGTCATCTGTATGTCTTCTTTGGAGAAATATCTGTTTAGGTCTTTTTTCCCACTTTTGATTGGGTTGTTTGTTTTTCTGGCATTGAGTTGTATTAGCTGATTGTATATTTTGGAAATTAATCCTTTGTCAGTTGTTTCATTTGTTATTATTTTCTTCCATTCTGAGGGTTGTCTTTTTACCTTGCTTACAGTTTTCTTTACTGTGGAAAAGCTTTTAAGTTTAATCAGGTCCCACTTGTTTACTTTTGTTTTTATTTCTGTTACTCTAGGAGGTGGGTCATAGAGAATCTTGCTTTGATTTATGTCATCGAGGGTTTTGCCTATGTTTTCCTCTAAGAGTTTTATGATTTCTGGTCTTACATTTAGGTCTTTAATCCATTTAGAGTTTATCTTTGTTTATGGTGTTAGGAAGTGTTCTAATTTCATTCTTTTACATGTAGTTCTCCAGTTTTCCCAGCACCATTTATTGAAGAGGCTGTCTTTGCCCCATTGTATATTCTTGGATTCTTTCTCAAAAGTAAGGTACCCATAGGTGCATGGGTTTATTTCTGGGCTTTCTATCTTGTTTCACTGCTCTATGTTTCTGTTTTTGTGCCAGTACCATATTGTCTTGATGACGGTAGCTTTCTAGTATAATCTGAAGTCAGGAAGGTTGATTCCTCCAGCTCCATTCTTCCTTCTCAAGACTGTTTTGGCTATTCAAGGTCTTTTGTGTTTCCATATGAATTGTGAAATTTTTTGTTCTAGTTCTGTGGAAAAATGTCATTGGCAATTTGATAAGGATCACATTGAATCTGTAGATAGCATTTGGTAGTATAGTCATTTTCACAATATTGATTCTTCCTACTCAGGAACATGGAATATCTCTCCATCTGTTTATGTCATCTTTGATTTTTTTCATCAGTGTCTTATAATTTTCTGTGTACAGTTCTTTTGTCTCCTTAGGCAAGTGTATTCCTATCTTTTTAATTCTGTTTGTTGCAATGGTGAATGGGATTGATTCCTTAATTTCTCTTTTTGACTTTTCATTGTTAGTGTATAGAAATGCAAGTGATTTCTGTGTATTGATTTTGTATCCTGCAACTTTGTTGAATTCACTGATTAGCTCTAGTAGTTTTCTAATACTATCTTTAGTGTTTTCTATGTACAATATATGTCATCTGCAAATAGTGAGAACTTTACTTCTTTTCTGATCTGGATTCCTTTCATTTCTTTTTCTTCTCTGATTGCTGTAGCTAGGACTCCCGAAACTATGTTGAATAAAAATGGTGAAAGTGGACACCCTTGTCTTGTTCCTGATCTTAGGACAAATGTTTTCAGTTTTTCACCTTTGAGAATAATGTTTGCTGTAGGCTTATCATATATGGCCTTTACTATGTTGAGGTAGGTTCCTTCTATGCCCATTTTTTGAAGAGTTTTAATCATAAATTGGTGCTGAATTTTGTCAAAGGCTTTTTGTGCATCTGCTGAGATTATCATATTGTTTTTATCTTTCAATTTGTTAATATAGTGTATCACATTGATTGATTTGCATATATTGAAAAATCCTTGTGTCTATGGAATAAACCCAACTTGATTATGGTGTATGAGCTTTTAAATGTGTTGGTGAATTCTGTTTGCTAAGATTTTGTTGAGGATTTTTGCATCAGTGTTCATCAGTGATATTGGCCTGTAGTTTTCTTTTTTTGTGTTGACTTTGTCTGGTTTTGGTATGAGGGTGATACCTCATAGAATAAGTGTTGACTTGTTCCTTCCTCTGCAATTTTCTGAAAGAGTTTTAGAAGGATAGGCATTAACTCCTCTCTAAATGTTTGATAGAATTCTCCTGTGAAGCCATCTGGTCCTGGACTTTTGTTTTTTGGGAGATTTTTGATCACAGCTTCAATTTCAGTGCTTGTAATTAGGTTGTCCATAATTTCCATTTCTTCATGGCTCAGTCTTGGAAGATTGAACTTTTCTAAGAATCTGTCCATTTCTTCCAAGTTATCCATTATATTGCCATATAGTTGTTCATTATAGTCTCTTACAATCCTTTGTACGGAGAAGGCAATGGCAAGCCACTCCAGTACTATTGCCTAGAAAATCCCATGGATGGAGGAGCCTGGTAGGCTGCAGTCCGTGGGGTCACTAAGGGTCGGACACGACTGAGCGACTTCACTTTCACTTTTCACTTTCCACTTTCACACATTGGAGAAGGAAATGGCAACCCACTCCAGTGTTCTTGCCTGGAGAATCCCAGGGACGGGGGAGCCTGGTGGGCTTCCGTCTATGGGGTCACACAGAGTCAGACACGAACGAAGTGACTTAGCAGCAGCAGTAGCAGCAATCCTTTGTATTCCTACATTGTCTGTTATAACCTCTCCTTTTTCATTTTTAATTTTGTTGATTTGATTCTTCTCTTTTTCCTGATGAGTCTGGCCAAAGGCTTGTCAATTTTGTTTATCTTCTCAAAGAACCAGCTTTTAGTTCTATTAATCTTTACTATTGTTTCTTTAATTTCTTTTTCATTTATTTCTGCTCAGATCTTTAAGATAGCTTTCCTTCTACTAATTTTGGGATTTTTTTTTCCTTCTTCTTCATTTCATTCTTTCTAGGCCTTTAAATAAAATTTTAAAGATTTTAAAATTTTTTACAAAACTGCAAATTATTTATTTTTAATTGGAATATAATTGCTTTACAGTGTTGTGTTAGTTTCTGCTGTACAGCAATGTGAATCAACAATATGTATATACATATATCCTCTCCCTCTTGAGCTTCTTCCACACACCCACCCACCCCATCCCATCCCTCTAGGACATCACAGAATACCAAGCTGAGCTCCCTGTGCTATATGGCAGCCTCCCACTAGCTATCTATTCTACACATGGTAGTGTATATATATGTCAATGCTATTCTCTCAGTTCATCCCCCCCACCTCCCCTTCCCCTGTATCTACAAGTCTGTTCTCTATGTCTGTGTCTCTATTATTACCATGCAAATAAGCTCATCAGTGCCATTTTATAGATTATATATATGCTGCTACTGCTAAATCACTTCAGTCGTGTCCGACTCTGGAGTGGGTTGCCATTTCCTTCTCCAATGTGTGAAAGTGAAAAGGGAAAGTGAAGTCGCTCAGTCGTGTCCGACCCTTAGTGACCCCACGGACTGCAGGCTACCAGGCTCCTCCATCCATGGGATTTTCCAGGCAAGAGTACTGGAGTGGCTTGCCATTGCCTTCTTCAACCATAAAAAGGAATGAAATTGGATCATTTGTAGTGATGTGGATGAACCTAGAGTATGACATAACTTCAGGGTTGAATAATATTCCATTGTATACATGTACCACAACTTCTTTATCCATTCATTTGTTGATGGATATTAGGTTGCTTCCATGTCTTGGCTATTGTAAATAGTGCTGCAGTGAACATTGTTGTACATGTGTCTTTTTGAATTATGATTTTTATCAAGGTATATGCCTAGTAGTGAGATTGCTGGGTCATATGGTAGTTTCATTTTTAGTTTTTTGAGAAGCCTCCATACTGTTCTCCATAGTGGTTATATTAATTTACATTTCCACCAACAGTGCAACAGGGTTCCCTTTTCTCCACACCCTTTCCAGTATTTACTGTTTGTTGATTGTTTTATGATAGATATTCTGATGAGTGCAAAGTGATATCTCATTACAGTTTTGATTTGCATTTCTCTAATAATTTGTGATGTTGAGCATATTTTCATGTGTTTGTTGACCATCTGTATATTTTCTTTGGAAGAATGTCTGTTTAGGTCTTCTACCCATTTTTTGATTGGGTTGTTATTTTAATACTGAGCTGCATGAGCTGCTTATATTTTTGGAGATTAATCCTTTGTCAGTTGATTCGTCTGTAATTATTTTCTCTTATTCTGAGGTTTACATTTTAGTCTTGTTTATGCCTTCCTTTGCTGTGCAAAAGCTTTTATGTTTAATTTGGCCCCATTTGTTTATTTTTGTTTTTATTTTCATTACTCTAGGAGGTGGGTCAAAAGGATCTTGCTGTGATTTAAGAGTGGTCTGCCTGTTTTCCTCTAAAAAAAACAGGACTGAACCACTGAACCGAATTTGGCTTAGTGCCTTGGGCAGAGTAAGCACCAAGTGAATGTCATGTTGTGTTAGGTTTAATATTATATGTCATATCTACATTGTTTGTACACTGTGGCCGTCATCTAAATATGGAAATATTAGTAATCTCCATGGAAAACTGAAGACATGTTTTCTTTTCTTTATGATCAGTGAATCTGGAGGGCAAAAGATTGTCTATTTTCAGCAGCAATTTTTTTCTATCAATCAGTCCGGTCACTTAGTCCTGTCTGACTCTTTGTGACTCCATGCAGTGCAGCACGTCAGGCTTCCCTGTCCATCACCAACTCCCGGACCTTGCTCAAACTCATGTCCATCAAGTCAGTGATTCCATCCAACCATCTCATCCTCTGTCATCCCCTTCTCCTCCTGCCTTCAATCTTTCCCAGCTTCAGGGTCATTTCCAAATAAGTCAATTCTTTCCATCAAGTGGCCAAAGTATTGGAGCTTCAGCTTCAGCATCAGTCCTTCCAATGAACATTCAAGACTGATTTCCTTTAAGATTGACTGGTTTGATCTTCTTGCAGTTCAAGGGACTCTCAAGAGTCTTCTCCAACACCACAGTTCAAAAACATCAAGTCTTCAGCGCTCAGCTTTTTTTATAGTGCAACATTCATACGTGACAATTGGAAAAACCATAGCTTTGACTAGATGGACCTTTGTCGGCAAAGTAATGTCTCTGCTTTTTAATATGCTGCCTAGGTTGGTCAGAACTTTTCTTCCAAAGAGTAAGCGTCTTTTAATTTCATGGCTGCAGTCACCATCTGCAGTGATTTTGGAGCCCAAGAAAATAAAGTCTGTTACTGTTTCCCCATCTATTTGCCATGAAGTGATGGGACTGGGTGCCATGATCTTAGTTTTTTTAATACTGAGTTTTAAGCCAGCTTTTTAACTCCCCCCTTTCACTTTCACTGAGGCTTTTTAGTTCCTCTTCACTTTCTGCCATAAGAGTGGTGCCATCTGCATATCTGAGGTTCTTGATATTTCTCCCAGCAATCTTGATTCCAGCTTGTGCTTTATCTAGTCTGGCATTTTGAATGATGTATTCTGCATATAAGTTAAATGAGCAGACTGACAATATACAGCCTTAACGTATTTCTATCCCAATTTGGAACCAGTCCATTGCTCCATGTTCAGTTCTAACTGTTGCTTTTTGAGCTCACTATAACATTTATTAAATTTCCATATAACTTCCATGTTTCTGCTTTGGGGCTTTCAAATTCTTCCACTGATCTAAGTCCCATTGCTACTACATCTAAATAGATTCAGAAATTGTTTTATTATCTGAATTGAACAAGTTTCCCTCCTCAGTATTCTTCTATTTCAAAAATTCTTTAACTGTTTTTAAAAATGTAGCTCTATAAGAACTTCAGGATAAAATTTTTCAAGTTAAAATAAATCCCTGTGTTGGAATTTCACTCACATTGCTTAGTTATGGTTTACTATGAGAAGAATTAACATCTATGAAATGAGGAAGGCTCTGATTGAAAAAATATAGTATGGTCCTTCATTTATTTTAGTTTTTAATCGAAGTACTATAATAATCTTTTATAGTTTGCCTTATATGGCTCCTATATACTTCTCAAGTTTTTCCTTTTTTTTTTTTTTTTTTTTTTGCTTAATGCTGCCACGAATTGGATATTTTTCTATTTGTTCTTGTTCAGCCTCTAAGTCATGTTTGACTCTTTGTGACCCCATAGACTGCAACATGCCTGGCTTCCCTGTCCTTCATTATCTTCTGGAGTTTGCTCAAACTCATGTCCATTGAGTCAGTGATGCCATCCAATCATCTCATCCTCTGTCACCCCCTTCTCCTTCTGCCCTCAATCTTTCAAGCATCAAGGTCTTTTCTGATGAGTCAGCTCTTCACATCAGGTGGCCAAGTATTGGCGTTTCAGCATTAACACCAGTCCTTGCAATGAATATTCAGGACTGATTTTTTTTTTTAGGATTGATTGGTTTGATTTCCTTGCTCTCCAATGGACTCTCAAGAGTCTTCTTCAGCACTACAGTTTGAAAGCAGCAATTCTTTGTCATTCAGCCTTCTGTATGGTCCAACTCCCACATCCATACATGACTACTGGAAAAACCATAGCTTTGACTATAAGGACCTTTGTTAGCAAAGTGATGTCCCTACTTTGTAATACACTGTCTAGGTTTGTCATGGGCTTCCCTGGTGGCTCAGATGGTAAAGAATCCACCTACAATGCAGGAGACCTGGGTTTGACCTCTGGGTTGGGAAGATGCCCTGGAGAAGGAAACTGCTACCCACTCGAGTATTTTTGGCCTGGAGAATTCCATGGACAGAGGAACCTGGCAGTCTACAGTCCATGGGGTCAGAGAGTCAGACATGACTGAGCGACTTTTATGTCACTAGGTTTGTCATAACTATTCTTCCAAGGAGCAAGCATCTTTTAATTTCATTCCTGAAGTCACTGTCTGCGTTAATTTGGAGCCCAAGAAAATGAAAGCTGACAGTTCCCACATTTTCCCCCATCTATTTGCCATGAAGCAATAGGACTGGATGCCATGAACAGTTTTTGAATGCTGAGTTTTAAGCCAGGCTTCTCATTCCCCTTTTTCACCCTCATAAAATGGCTCTTTAGTTTGTTGTTGTTGTTGTTGTTTTTCATTTTCTGCCATTAAAGTGGTATCATCTGCATATCTGAGGTTGTTGGTATTTCTCCTGGCAATCTTGATTCCAGCTTGTGATTCATCCAGCCCAGCATTTAGCATGATGTAGTCTGCGTATAAGTTAAATAAGCAGGGTGACATTATATAGCCTTGATGTAATCCTTTCCTAATTTGGAACCAGTCCATTGTTCCATGTTCAGTTATAACTGTTGCTTCTTGACCTGCATACAGGTTTTTCAGGAGGCAGGTAATATGGTTTGGTATTCTCATCTCAGTAAGAATATTATATCTTCTAATTAACTGTTGCTGATATATAGAAAACCCAGTGGCTTTTTCTTTATATTTTATCTGGTATATGGCCATCTTAATAACAACTGTCTTTTATTATACTACTCTTTAGTGGATTCTTTTGCATTTTATAGGTAGAGTCACATTTTCTGCATATTATAATTATAAACTCAGTTTTCTTTTTCACATTGGCTAGGACCATGGTATTAATTAATAGCAGTGGAATGAAATTACCTTTTCTATTACTGCTTTTAATAGGAGGGACTATACTGATTTTAGTTAAATGCGTTGATTCACTTTGGTTCAATTCAGTTGCTCAGTCATGTCTGACTCTTTGTGACTCCATGTTTGCAGCACAGCAGGCTTCCCTGTCCATCATGAACTACTGGAACTTGCTCAAATTCATGTCCTTCGAGTTGGTGATGCCATCCAACCATCTCATCCTATGTTGTCCCCTTCTCCTCCTGCCTTCAATCTTTCCCAGCATCTGAATCATTTCTAATGTGTAGTTCTTTGCATCAAGTGGCCAAAGTATTGGAGTTTCAGCTTCAGCATCAGTCCTTCCAATGAACATTCAGGACTGATTTCCTTTAGGATGGACTGGTTGGATCTCCTTGCAGTCCAAGGGACTCTCAAGAGTCTCTCCAACACCACAGTTCAAAAACACCAATTATTCAATGCTCAGCTTTCTTTATAGTCCAATTCTCACGTCCATACATGACTACTGGAAAAACCATAGCTTTGACTAGACGAATCTTTGTTGGAAAAGCAATGTCTCTGCTTTTTAATATGCTGTCTAGGTTGGTCATAGCTCTTCTTCCAAGGAGCAAGCATCTCTTAATTTCATGGCTGCAGTTGCCATCTGCAGTCATTTTGGAACCCAAAAAAATAAAGTCTGTCACTGTTTCCATTGTTTCCCTATCTATTGGCCATGAAGTGATGGGATCAGATGCCATGATCTTAGTTTTTTGAATGCTGAGTTTTAAGCCAAATTTTTCACTCTCCTCTTTCATTTTCACCAAGAAGTTCTTTAGTTCTTTTTCACTTTCTTCCATAAGGGTGGTGTCATCTTCATATCTGCGGTTACTGATATTTCTCCTGGCAATCTTGATTCTAGCTTGTGCTTCATCCAGCCCAGCATTTCTCATGATGTACTCTGCATATAAGTTAAATAAGCAGGGTGACAATACACAGCCTTGACGTACTCCTTTTCCAATTTGGAATCTGTCTCTTTTTCCATGTCCAGTTCTAACTGTTGCTTCTTGACCTGCATACAGATTTCTCAGGAGGCAGGTCAGGTGTTCTGCTATTCCTCTTTTTCAGAATTTTCTAAATTTTTTGTTATCCACACCGACAAAGACTTTGGCATAGTCAATAAAGCAGATGATGTTTTTCTGGAACTTTCTTGCTTTTTCTATGATTCAGTGGATGTTAGCAAATTGATCTCTGGTTCCTCTGCCTCTTCTAAATCTTGCTTAAACATCTGGAAGTTAACAATTCATGGTCTGCTGAAGCCTAGCTTGGAGAATTTTGAGCATTACTTTGCTAGTGTGTGACAGGAGTACTGTTGTGTGGTAGATTGAACATTCTTTGGCATAGCTCTTTTTGGGATTGAAATGAAAACTGACCTTTTCCAGTCCTGTGGCCACTGCCGAGTTTTCCAAATTTGCTGGCATATTGACTGCAATACTTTCACAGCATCATCTTTTAGGATTTGAAATAGCTCAACTGGAATTCCATCACCCTAGTAGCTTTGTTCCTAGTGATGCTTCCTAAGGTCCACTTGACTTCACATTCCAGGATATCTGGCTCTAGGTGAATGATCACACCACGATGGTTATCCATGTCATTAAGATCTTTTTTTGTATAGTTCTTCTGTGTATTCTTGCCACCTATTATTAATATCTTCAGCTTCTGTTAGGTCCATAACATTTCTGTCTTTTATTGTGCCCATCTTTGCATAAATGATCCCTTGGTATCTGATTTTCTTGAATAAATCTCTTTCCATTTCCATTGTTTTTCTCTATTTATTTGCATTGATCTCTGAGGAAGACTTTCTTATCTTTTTTCTATTCTTTGGAAATCTGCATTCAGATGGCTATATCTTTCCTTTTGTCCTTTGCCTTTTGCCTCTCTTTTTTTCTCAGCTGTCTGTAAGGCCTCCTCAGACAACCGTTTTGTCTTTTTGCATTTCCTTTTCCAGGGGATGGTCTTGATTACTGTCTCCTGTACAATGTCACAAACCTTTGTCCATAGTTCTTCAGACAATCTGTCTATCAGATGTAGTCCCTTGAATCTATACCTGAATGGTCTAGTGGTTTTTCCTCCTTTCTTCAATTTAAGTCTGAATTTTGCAATAGAAAGTTCATGATCTGAGCCACAGTCAACTCCTGGTCTTGTTTTTGCTGACTGTATAGAGCTTCTCCATCTTTGGCTGAAAAGAATGTAATCAGTCTGATTTCTTTAGTGACTATATGGTGATGTCCATGTATAGAGTTGTCTCTTGTGTTGTTGGAAGAGGGTGGTTGCTCTGACCAGTGCGTTCTCTTGGCAAAACTCTGTTAGCCTTTTCCCTGCTTCATTTTGTACTCCAAGGCCAAATTTGCCTGTTACTCCAGGTATCTCTTTATCTCACACTTATGCATTCCAGTCCCCTATGATGAAAAGGACATCTTCTTTTGGTGTTAGTTCTAGAACGTCTTGTAAATTTTCATAGAACCATTCAACTTCAACTTCTTCAGCATTACTGGTTGGGGCCTATACTTGGATTACTGTGATACTGAACTTCTTGCTTTGGAAATGAACAGAGATCATTCTGTCATTTTTGAGATTGCATCCAAGTACTCCATTTTGGACTCTTTTGTTGACTATGAGGGATTCTTGCTGACAGTGGTAGATATAATGGTCATCTGAATTAAATTTGCCCATTACAGTCCATTTTAGTCCACTGGTTCCTAAAATGTCAATGTTCACTCTTGCCATCCCCTGTCTGACCACTTCTAATCTACCTTGAGCCCTCTGAGTGTCTCTGGCAGGTATGGGGTTTCATTCTAAATGCAATTTCGCCCTTCCTACCATCTTCCTGGGGCTTCTCCTTTGTCCTTGGATGTGGGATATCTCCTCAAAGTCACTCCAGCATAGCACAGCCTCTACTCTAACACTATGCAACCACTGCTCCAGTGCCTACCATCTTGCTCATGCTTCTCTGCCCTTGGACGTGGGTTATCGCATCACAGTCACTCCAGTGCTGTGCAGCTGTTGCCTATACAGTGGAAGTGACAAATACATTCAAAGGATTAGAACTGAACTGATAGAAAATGGACAAACTATATGAACATATTATTCCCAGAGTCAGAAAGTCAAATGGCCAATAACATTTTTTGTTTATTTTGTTCCACACTAGTAGTCAAGGAAATGCTCATTAAAACAACAATTGTGGGAAGGCTCTTATCTTCAAACTCAGACACACAGCTTCAGTTCCTCCTCCCTGGAAAAGTTAACGCTCCAGTTTAGTCTCCCCAAACTCATAAAATCCCACATTGAAATTGTGAGGCCCCAATAACATTTATCAAGACTTCTCCAGATGCCAGAGACGCCCGGCTCTGGCGGCGCAGATGCCAGAGACGCCCGGCTCCGGCGCAACCGACCACTTGCAGAATCGTGGCTGAGATGAGCTACCCCACGCCCAGGGTTAGGGCGGTGGCCGAGAGGAGCTGTACCACGTCCAGGAGGCGGTGGCTGCTTGGGCACCGGAGGGCCGAGAGGAGCTGATCCACATTCAAAGCAGGAGGGGCAGCCTTGAGGAGATACCCCTCGTCCAAGGTAAGGTACAGCGGCTGCGCCTTGCTGGAGCAACTGGGAAGAGATACTCCATGACCAAGTGGAATATAAGAATCCAGTGTTCTGGGGAGGAAGGAACAAGATGGTGGAGGGATAAGACGGCAAGACCACTTTCTCCCCCACAAATTCATCAAAAGAACATTTGAACGCGGAGTAAAGTCCACAAAACAACTTCTGAATACTGGCAGAGGACATCAGGCTCCCAGAAAAGCAGCCCATTGTCTTCTAAAGGAGAGAGAAGAAATCCAGCTCCACCCACCAGAACACCGACACATGCTTCCCTAACCAGGGAACCCGGACAAGTCACCCGTCCAACCCCACACACAGCAAAGAAACTACATAATAAAGAGAACTCCACAAACTGCAAGAAGAGGGAAAGGCCACCCCAAGCAAAGCAATATAAGCATGATGAAGAGGCAGAGAAATACCCAGCAAGTAAAGGAACAAGATAATTGCCCAGCAACACAAACAAAAGAAGAAGATATAGGGAATCTACCTGATAAAGAATTTCAAATTTTGATGGTGAAAATGATTCAAAATCTTGAAAGCAAAATGGAGTTACAGATAAATAACCTGGAGAAAAGGACTGAGAAGATGGAAGAAAGATTTAATAAGGACTTAGAAGAAATAAAAAAGAGTCAATATACAATGAATAATGCAATAGATGAGATCAGAAACACTCTGGAGGGAACAAACAGTAGAATAACAGAGGCAGAAGACAGGATAAGCGAACTAGAAGATAGAATTGTAGAAATAAATGAAACAGAGAGGAAAAAAGAAAAACGAATTAAAAGAAATGAGGACAATATTAGAGTCCTCTGGGACAATGTTAAACGCTCCAACATTCGAATCATAGGAGTCCCAGAAGAAGAAGACAAAAAGAAAGACCATGAGAGAATACTTGAGGAGATAATAGTTGAAAACTTCCCTAAAATGGGGAAAGAAATAATCACCCAAGTCCAAGAAACCCAGAGAGTCCCCAACAGGATAAACCCAAGGCGAAATACTCCAAGACACATATTAATCAAATTAACAAAGATCAAACACAAAGAACAAATATTAAAAGCAGCAAGGGAAAAGCAGCAAATAACGCATAAGGGGATTCCCATAAGGATAACAGCTGATCTTTCAGCAGAAACTCTTCAGGCCAGAAGGAAGTGGCAAGACATACTTAAAGTGATGAAAGAAAATACCCTACAGCCCAGATTACTATACCCAGCAAGGATCTCATTCAAATATGAAGGAGAAATCAAAAGCTTTACAGACAAGCAAAAGCTGAGGGAATTCAGCATCACCAAACCAGCTCTCCAACAAATGCTAAAGGATCTTCTCTAGACAGGAAACACAGAAAGAGTGTATAAACTTGAACCCAAAGCAATAAAGAAAATGGCTACGGGATCATACTTATCAATAATTACCTTAAACGTAAATGGGTTGAAATTTTCAAAAAGGCTAGGAAACAATTCTCATAGCCATCAATAGTTCAGTGTTGAGTTCATGAATAGTTTTTAAAGTTTGGGACAAACTGTAGTATTTGCTATTTGAAGTACTATTTGTAATTGGCATATTACGATGTAACATTGGTCTTCATTTCCAACTTAAAACGCCTAAAAATGCCTAACAGGTTTTTAGATTTGTGAATTTTAGTTGAAATGTATTTTACGATGTTACTAAACCTGCAGAAATATTGAAATATTTCAGAGAACTTATTCATTGTACATTTAATTTATTTTATTTATAAAAGTTATGAACTGAAGAAAGTTTTACTTGATGGGTCAAATGCTTGTTGCTTCAAATGCTTGTTGCATTTGAAGTGCTAGTTACAAGAAAATCAAATACCTTCAATGTATAAATGCTAATAAGTTTTTAAAGGACTCTGGAGTATAAGTAAGTTTGTTTAAAGAAATTTAGTCTGTTCAACTTGAAAAAAAAATAAATAAAAATTGGATTATTTGATTTAAAAAAATAAATAAAAAATAAAATAAAACAACAATTGTAAATTTTTACTCAATATACTTGCAAAAAATTTACCTATCAGTTATTTTTCCTTCCAGATTTTGAGCAATGGCAAGAAGGGATCATATCTGATCTGCTCACCCTTGTAAACCTAGTATGCAGAACTATACAGTAGCACTTCGTATTTATTTTCTTTAACTTTTTATCTTGTATTGGAGTATAGTTGATTAACAATGTTGTGATAGTTTCAGGTGGACAGCAAAGGGACTCAGCCATACATATACATGTATCCATTCTTCCTCAAACTCCCCTCCCACTCATTTTTCACCATAACATTGAGCAGAGTTCCCTGTGCTATACAGGTCCTTGTTGGTTAACCATTGTAGAGCATATAAGCAGTGTGTGCATGTCGATCCCAAACTCCCTAACTATCCCTTCCTCCTATCCCTACCCCTGGCAACCATAAGTTCTTTGTCTAAGTCTATGAGTCTCTTTCTGTTTTGTAAGTAACTTCATTTGTGTCATTTCCTTTTAGATTATCCATATAATGGATGTCATAAGAAATTTATCCTCTGACTTACTTCACTCAGTATGACAATCTCTAGGTCCATTCATGTTACTGCAATGGCAATATTTCATTATTTTAATACCTGAGTAATGTTCCATTGTATATATGTACCACATATTCTTTATCCATTCCTCTGTCAATGGACAGAGGAATTAGTTCACCTCCATATCTTGCTACCGTAAACAGTGCTATGACATACATTGGGGAGCATGTATCCTTTTGGACCATGTTTTCACCCAAATATATGACCAAGAGTGGGATTGTAGGGTCATATGGTAGCTGTATTTTTAGTTTTTAAAGGAATCTCCATGCTATTCTCCAAATTGCTGACATAGTGAGTGCAAGAAATGGTCAGTTTTCATTCCAATCCCAAAGAAGGGTGATGCCAAAGAATGTTCAAACTACCATACAGTTGCACTCCTTTCACATGCTAGCAAGATTGCTCAAAATCTTTCAAGCTAGATTACAGGAGTATGTGAACCAAATACTTCCAGATGTACAAGCTTGGTTTATAGGTTTGTAAGGCAGAGAAACCACACAAAAAATTGCCAACATTCATTGGATCATGGTAGAAAGGAAGGGAGTTCCAGAAAAACGTCTACTTATGCTTCATTGACTATACTAAAGTCTTTGACTGTGTGCACAAGAAACTGTGGATACTTCTTATAGAGATGGGAGCACCAGACCACCTTACTTATCTCCTGAGAAACCTGTACATGAGTCAAGAAGCAATAGTTAGACCTTACATGGAACAACTGACTGGATCAAAATTGGGAAAGGAGTATTACAAGGCTGTATATTGTCACCTTGCTTATTTAACTTACATGCAGAGTACTTCATGTGAAGTGCAGGGCTGGATGAATTCCAAGTTGGAATCAAGATTGCCAGGAGAAATATCAACAACCTCAGATAAGCAGATGATACCACTCTAATGGCAGAAAGTGAAGAGGAAGTAAAGAGCCTCTTAATGAGGGTGAAAGAAGAGAGTAAAAAAGCTGGCTTGAAATTCAACATTCAAAAAACTAAGATCACGGCATCCGGTCCCATCACTTCATGGCAAATAGAAACAGGAAAAGTGGAAACAGTGACAGATTTTATTTTCTTGGCCTCCAAAATCACTGTGGACAGTGACTACAGCCAAGAAATTAAGATGCTTGCTTCTTTGAAGGAAAGCTATGACAAACCCAGTGTATTAAAAAGCAGAGACATCACTTTGCCAACAAAGGTCCATATAATCAAAGCCATGGTTTTACAGTAGTAATGTACAGATATAAGGGTTAAACTATGAAGAAAGCTGTGTCAGAGAATTAATACTTTCAGATTGTGGTGCTGGAGAAGACTCCTGATACTTCTTTGGACTGCAAGAAGATCAAACCAGCCAATCCTAAAGGAAATCAATTCTGAATATTCATTGGAAGGACTGATGCTAAAGCTGAAGCTCCAGTACTTTGGCCACCTGATTCAAAGAGAGCTGACTCATTGGAAAAGACTCTGATGCTGGGAAATTTTGAAGGCAAAAAGAGAAGGGGTTGGCAGAGAATGTGATGACTAGATAGCATCCTTGATTCAGTGGACATGAATTTGAGCAAACAGTTGGGGACAGAGGAGCCTGGCATGCTATAGTCCACGGTGTCACAAAGTGTCATACATAACTTAATAACTGAACAACAACAAAAATATATAGCATCATTTGTATAGCAAACAGAGATTTACTTCTTCTTTTCCAATCTGAATTTCTTTTCTTTCTTTTTCTTCTCTGATTGCCGTAGCTAAGACTTCCAAATATATGTTGAATAATATAGTATAATGGTGATAGTGAGGACCTTTGTCTTGTTACTGACTTTAGAAGAAACACTTTCAGTTTTTCACCATTGAGAATAATGTTTGCTGTGGGTTTGTCATATATGGCCTTTACTATGTTGAGGTAGGTTCCTTCTATGCCCATTTGTGAAGGACTTTAATAAAAAATGGGTACTGAATTTGGTCAAAGGCTTTTTATGCATCTATTGAAACTATCATATGGTTTTTTCATTCAGTTTGTTAATATGGTGTATCACATTGATTGATTTGCATATATTGAAGAATCCTTGCATCTCTGGGATAAACTCCACTTGATCATGGTGTATGACCCTTTTAATGTGTTGTTGGATTCTGTTTGCTAGTATTTTGTTGACAATTTTTGCATCTATGTTCTTCAGTGACATTGGCCTGCAATTTTCTTTTTTGTGTGATGTTTGTCTGGTTTTGGTATGTTGCCTCAAAGAAAGAGTTTGAAAATGTTCCTCCTGCAATTTTTTGGAAGAGTTTGAGAATGATAGACATTAGCTCTTCTCTAAAGGTTTGATAGAATTTACCTGTGAAATTGTTCTCTGAGCTTTAGTTTCTTAGGAGTTTTTTTTTAATCATAGTTTTGATTTCAGGGCTTGTGATTGGTCTGCTCATAATTTCTATTTCTTCCTGGTTCAGTCCTGGAAAGTTGTACTTTCCTAAGAATTTATCCATTTATTCCAGGTCTTCTATTTTATTGGCATATAGTTGCACATAGTAGTCTCTTAAAATCCTTTGTATTTCTGCATTGTCTGTTGTAACCTCTCTTTTTCCATTTGTAATTTTATTGATTTGAGTTGTCTCCCTTTTTTTCTTGATGAGTTTAGCTAATGATTTGTCAATTTTGGCTGTCTTCTCAAAGAACCAACTTTTAGTTTTACTGATCTTTGCTATTGTTGCCTTCATTTCTGTTTTACTTATTTCTGCTCTGATTTTTATATTTTCTTCCCTTCTACTAACTTTGGGGGGTTTTGTTCTTTTTTCCCAATTGCTTTGTGTTTAAGGTTATCTTGTTTATTTGATGTTTTTCCTGTTTCTTGAGGTAGGATTGTATTGCTATATACTTTCCCCTTAGAACTGCTTTTGCTGCATCACACAGGATTTGGGTGAATTTTTCATTTTCATTTGTTTTTAGGTCTTTTTAAAATTTACTCTCTTATTTCTTCAGTAACCTGTTGGTTATTTAGAAGCATATTGTTGAGCCTCCATGTGTCTGTGGTTTTTAGTTGTTCTTTTTTTTTTTTTCCTTTAAGTGATATCTAGTCTCATAGAATTGTGGTCAGAAAGATTCTTGACATGATTTAAATTCTCTTAAATGTATCAAGGCTTGTATGTGAGTCAGGATGAGATCTATCCTGGAGAGTGCTCCGTGTGCACTTGACAAAAAAGTGTATCCTTTTGTATTTGGATGGAATGTCCTGAAGGTATCAGTTAGATATATCTGGTCTAATGTGTCCTTTCAGGCTTGTGTTTCCATATCAATTTTCTGTCTGGATGATCTGTTCATTGGTGTAAATTATTGTGTTACTGTCAATTTTCCCTTTTATATATCTTAGTGTCTGCCTTATGTATTGAGGTACTCCCATGTTGGAGGCATAAATTATTTGCATTTGTTATGTCCTCTTAGACTGATTCCTTTATCCTTATGAAATATCCTTCCTTATCTCTTAATATTTTTTATTAAAGTCTATTTTGAGGAGGCGGTCTCAAGATGGCAGAGGAATAGGATGGGGAGACCACTTTCTCCCCCAACAAATTCATCAAAAGATCATTTGAATGTTGAGCAACGTCCACAAAACAACTTCTGAACACTGGAAGAGGACACCAGACACGCAGAAAGGCAATCCAAACTCTTCTAAAGGAGGTAGAACAAAATATAAAATGAAAACAGAGACAAAAGATTTAGGAATGGAGACCCATCCTGGGAAGGAAGTTGTGAAGAAGTTTCCATACAATAGGGAACCCTCTCATAGGTGTGTCTGTGGGGAGCTTTGGAATCTCAGAGGGCAACCTAACCAGTGGGGGGAAAAACCCCACAGAATACATGCTTAACCACAACCACCAGTGGAGAAGTGGCTCAGATGCGCGTGTCCACCACCAGTGAGTGGGGGCTGGGCAGGGGGCCCGGGCTGCATCGTTGGTCCTAAGGGTAAGGACCGGGCTTGAACCCCCTGAGGACAACCTGAGGGGAGGGAGCTAATGTGACATAGAAACCCAAACCATGGGATCACCAGAGAGATGAAAAAAAAAGTACCTTTCCAGTGAAAGACTCTAACACCACATGGTGACCCCTGGCATGCTCACAGAACAAAAGACTGTGCTCTAGCAAATATCAAATGAGACCAAGCCATTTATGGCTCTCCCTTCCCTCAGGCAGAGAGGCAGATGTGTGACAGCCAGAGCTAGAAGGAAAGGGGATGCTGCAATTTCAGCCTCATAGACTGCATCTTCCACCAAACTGTGAGCAGGCTGCCACGTACTAACCACATCTTCCTGGGATCATGGGTGGTAAAAATCTGTCAGGAGTGTCACAGCCTAAGATCAGCACCCCAGCAAAGACATACAGCAAACCTGGGACTATGTCCTCGGGGTGCAAAGGGGAAACCAAGTGTCCAGGACCAGGGAGGTGCATAAGACACATGGCCCACCTGGTACAGTGTGCTCACCAAGCGCCCGATTGGCTGAGCTGCTTGTACCTGGGAAGGGCATAAAACTACAGCCCATCTGGGTCTGTGCCCTTGCAGAGCACCCAAGAACCTGACTGGCTTATACCTGGGAAGTGCATGAAATGCAGGGTCCACATGGGACAGTGCCCTTGCAGAGCACCCTGGAGCCTAAGCAGTGTGGACCCAGGTAATTACACACCACCTTTGGCTGTAGACAACCTAGTGTGGCCCATTCACTGCAAGCTCTTCCCACACATGCCAGTGGTATTTGTTTGCAGTGACCCTCTCCCCACAGCACAACTGAACCAGTGAGACTAAATAAGTGGCCACCTTCACCCTCTTGTGTCAGGGCAGAAATTAGACATGGAAGAGACTTACAAACAGAGGAAGTCAAAATAAACAAAGAAGGGGGTACTGCTCTGGAAGTGACAGGTGCAACAGATTAAAACCCTGTAGTCAATTCTGAGACTGTGCATTTGAGGGGCAACTATAGACCTTGAGAACAAGTACAAACTGGAACAAGGGACTATTTGACACTGAACTGACCTCACACTGTCAACAACAGCTCCTAGATATATCTTTTACTATTATCGCTTCTTAATTTTTTAAAAAATGCAGTTCTTTCTTACTCCTATAACTTACATTTTTATGGCCTACCAAGACCATCCCCATGGAAAAGAAATGCAAAAAAGCAAAATGGCTGTCTGAGAAGGCCTTACAAATAGCTGTGAAAAGAAGAGAAGTGAAAAGCAAAGGAGAAAAGGAAAGATATAAGCATCTGAATGCAGAGTTCCAAAGAATAGCTAGGAGAGATAAGAAAGCCTTCCTCAGCCATCAATGCAAAGAAATAGAGGAAAACAACAGAATAGGAAAGACAAGAGATATTTTCAAGAAAATTAGAGATATCAAGGGAACATTTCATGCAAAGATGGGCTCGATAAAGGACAGAAATGGCACGGACCTAACAGAAGCAGAAGATATTAAGAGGAGGTGGCAAGAATACACAGAAGAACTGTATAAAAAAGATCTTCACGACGAAGATAATCACGATGGCGTGATCACTCACCTAGAACCAGACATCTTGGAATGTGAAGTCAAGTGGGCCTTAGAGAGCATCACTACGAACAAAGCTATTGCAGGTGATGGAATTCCAATTGAGCTATTTCAAATCCAGAAAGATGATGCTGTGAAAGTGCTGCACTCAATATGCCAGCAAATTTGGAAAACTCAGCAGTGGCCACAGGACTGGAAGAGGTCAGTCTTCATTCCAATCCCAAAGAAAGGCAATGCCAAAGAATGCTCAAACTACCGCACAATTGCACTCATCTCACACACTAGTAAAGTTATGCTCAAAATTCTCCAAGCCAAGCTTCAGCAATACGTGAACCGTGAACTCCCAGATGTTCAAGCAGGTTTTAAAAAAGGCAGAGGTACCAGACATCAAATTGCCAACATCCACTGGATCATGGAGAAAGCAAGAGAGTTCCAGGAAAACATCTATTTCTGCTTCATTGAGTATGCCAAAGCCTTTGACTGTGTGGATCACAATAAACTGTGGAACATTCTGAAAGAGATGGGAATACCAGACCACCTGACCTGCCTCTTGAGAAACCTGTATGCATGTCAGGAAGCAACAGTTAGAACTGGACATGGAACAACAGACTGGTTCCGAATAGGAAAAGGAGTACGTCAAGGTTGTATATTGTCACACTGCTTATTTAACTTATATGCAGAGTACATCATGAGGAACGCTGGGCTGGAGGAAGCACAAGCTGGAACCAAGATTGCCGGGAGAAATATCAATAACCTCAGATATGCAGATGACACCACCCTTATGGTGGACAGTGAAGAGGAACTCAAAGGCCTCTTGATGAAAGTGAAAGAGGAGAGTGAAAAGCTTGGCTTGAAGCTCAACATTCAGAAAACGAAGATCATGGCATCTAGTCCCATCACTTCATGGGAAATAGATGGAAATACAGTGGAAACAGTGTCAGACTTTATTTTGGGGGGGCTCCAAAATCACTGCAGATGCTGATTTCAGCCATGAAATTAAAAGACGCTTACTCCTTGGAAGGAAAATTATGACCAACCTAGATGGTATATTAAAAAGCAGAGACATTACTTTGCCAACAAAGGTCCGTCTAGTCAAGGCAATGGTTTTTCCCATGGTCATGTATGGATGTGAGAGTTGGACTGTGAAGAAAGCTGAGCACCAAAGAATTGATGCTTTTGAACTGTGATGTTGGAGAAGACTCTTGAGAGCCCCTTGGACCGCAAGGAGATCCAACCAGTCCATTCTAAAGGAGATCAATCCTGGATGTTCATTGGAAGGACTGATGCTAAAGCTGAAACTCCAATACTTTGGCCACCTCATGCGACGAGTTGACTCACTGGAAAAGACTCTGATGCTGGGAGGGATTGGGGGTGGGAGGAGACGGGGACGACAGAGAATGAGATGGCTGGATGATATCACCAACTCGATGGACATGAGATTGAGTGAACTCCGGGAGTTGGTGATGGACAGGGAGGCCTGGCGTGCTGTGATTCATGGGGTCACAAAGAGTCGGTCACGACTGAGCAACTGAACTGAACTGAACTGATTACCTTTACAAAAAAAAAAAAACTATTTTTTAGAAAGAAATTCCCTATATATATATTTTTTAAATTTTTGTGGTCGATTTTGCTTTGTATTTTTTATATTGCATTTTTAAGACTCTAACCTCTATTCTAGGTTTTTAAACTTTGCTTTTTTATATTTGTTATCAATTTTGTACCTTTAAGAATCTAATCATCAGTATCCATTTTCACTTAGAGATTTGACTACTGGCTTGATTGCTCTCTCCCCTTTTGACTCTCCCTTTTCACCTCCTGGTCACCTCTGTTTCCCTCCGTCTTCTTCTCTATATAATTCTGTGAATCTCACTGGATGTTCCTGGTTGTGGAGAATTGTTTCACTGTTAACACAGGGGTTTTATCTTCTGTGCTGTATGGATGAAGACTTGAGGCTATTGTAAGAGAAGCACTGAAATCCAGAGGCAGGAGGCTTAACTCCAGAGTATTAGACCATCAGAGAACACCTGACTTCAGGGAACAATAGACAAGTCAGTCACTTCAGTCACTCAGTCGTGTCCTACTCTTTGTGACCCCATGAACTGAAGCACACCAGGCCTCCGTGTCCATCACCAACTCCCAGAGTTCACCCAAACCCATGTCCATTGAGTCGGTGATGCCATCCAACCATCTTGTCCTCTGTCATGCCCGTCTCCTCCTGCCCTCAATCCCTCCCAGCATCAGGGTCTTTTCAAATGAGTTAACTCTCCGCATCAGGTGGCCAAAGTATTGGAGTTTCAGCTTCAACATCAGTCCCTCCAATGAACACCCAGGACTGGTCTCCTTCAGGATGGGCTGGTTGGATCTCCTTGCAGTCCAAGGGACTCTCAAGAGTCTTCTCCAACACCACAGTTTAAAAGCATTAATTCTTTATCACTCAGCTTTCTTCACAGTCCAACTCTCACATCCATACATGAATACTGGAAAAACCATAGGTTTGACTAGACAGACCTTTGTTGACAAAGTAATGTGTCTGATTTTTAATATGCTCTCTAGGTTGGTCATAACTTTCCTTCCAAGGAATAAGTGTCTTTTAATTTCATGGCTGCAATCACCATCTACAGTGACTTTGGAGCCCATAAAAATAAAGTCAGCCACTGTTTCCACTGTTTCTCCATCTATTTGCCATGAAGTGATGGGACCAGATGCCATGATCTTCGTTTTCTGAATGTTGAGCTTCAAGCCAACTTTTTCACTCTCCTCTTTCACTTTCATCAAGAGGCTTTTGAGTTCCTCTTCACTTTCTGCCATAAGGGGGGTGTCATCTGAATATCTGAGGTTATTGATATTTCTCCCAGCAATCTTGATTCCAGCTTGTGCTTCCTCCAGCCCAGCGTTCCTCATGATGTACTCTGCATAGAAGTTAAATAAGCAAGGTGACAATATACAGCCTTGACGTACTCCTTTCCTTATTTGGAACCCGTCTATTGTTCCATGTCCAGTTCTAACTGTTGCTACCTGACCTGCATACAGGTTTCTCAAGAGGCAGGTCAGGTGTTCTGGTATTCCCATCTCTTTCAGAATTTTCCAGTTTCTTGTGATCCACACAGTCAAAGGCTTTGGCATAGTCAATAAAGCAGAAATAGATGTTTTTCTGGAATTCCCTTGCTTTTTCAATGATCCAGCGGATGTTGGCAATTTGATCTCTGGCTCCTCTGCCTCACCCAAAAGTTTCCATGCATATACTGAAATCGACTTCCACCCAAGAGCCAACAAGTTCCAGTGCAAGACACCCATGCTAATTCTTCAGCAGAACAGGAACACAACCCTGAACATAAAAAGACAGGCTGTCCAAAGCCATGCCATACCCACAGACAACCCAAAATTCAATACTGAACTGCAATGCACTCCAGAGACAAGAGATCCAGCTCCACCCACCCACACAGATACAAGTTCTCCTAACCAGAAAACCTTGATAAGCCACTGGTCCAACCCCACCCACAGGGAGCAGACACCACAGTTAAGAGGAACCACGAACATCCAGCCTGCAGAAAGGGCACCCCAAACATAGCAATATAAACAAAATGAAAAGGCAGAGAAATATTCAGCAGGTGAAGGAACATGATTAAAAAAAGAAAAAAACCACCAAACCAAACAAAGGAGGAGGAGAAAGGGAGTCTACCTGAAAAAGTATTCAGAATAATGATAATCAAGATGATCCAAAGTCATGAAAACAAAATGGAGTTACAGATAAATAGACTAGAGACAAGGATTGAGAAGATGCAAGAAATGTTTAACAAGGACCTGGTGAAACAAAGAGAGTGGATCAAAAATGAAAAATGCAGTAGCTGAGATAAAAAGAACTCTGGAGGGAATCAACAGTAGAATAACTGAGGCAGGAGAGAGGATAAATGAGGTGGAAGATAGAATGGTGGAAGTAAATGAAACAGAGAATAAAAAGAAAAAAGAACTAAAAGAAATGAGGACAACTTCAGAGACCTCTGGGACAATGTTAAATTCCCTAACATTTAAATCATAGGTGTCCCATAAGAAGAAGACAAAAAGAAAGGGCATGAGAAAATACTTAAGATAATAGTCGAAAACTTCCCTAAAATGGAGAAGAAAATAGTCACCGAAGTCCAAGAAGCCCAGAGAGTCACAAACAGGTTCGACTCACGGTGAAAAACCCCACTACACATATTAACCAAACTAACAAAAATTAAACACAAAGATAAAATATTAAAAGCAGCAAGGGAAAGCAACAAATAATACACAAGGGGATCCCCATAAGGATAACAGCCAATCTTTCAATAGAAACCCTTCAGACCAAAAGGGAATGGCAGGACATACTTAAAGTGATGAAAGAGATAAACCTACAACCATGATTACTCTAGCCAGCAAGGATCTCATTCCCATATGAAGGAGAAAATAAAGGTTTTGCAGACAAGCAAAAGCTGAGAGAATTCAGCACCACCAAAACAGTTCTTCAACAAATGCTAAAGAAACTTCTCTAGACAGGAAACACAGAAAAGGTTTATAAAAACTAACCAATAGCAACAAAGTAAATGGTAACAGGACTGTGAAAGTCACTACACTGTATCTGACTCTTTGAGACCCCATTGACTTATACACCTGATGCAAAGAACTGACTCATTGGAAAAGACCCTGATTCTGGGAAAGATTCAAGTCAGGAGGAGGGGAGGACAGAGGATGAGATGGTTGGATGGCATCACTGACTCAATGGACATGAGCAAGCCCCGGGAGTTGGTTAAGGACAGGAAGGTACTGACGTGTGGCAGTCCATGGGGTTGCAGAGTCCGACATGACTGAGTGATTGAATTGAACTGAACTGACTTATACAGTCCATGGAATTCTCCAGGCCAGAACACTGGAGGGGGTAACCATTCGGTTCTCCAGGTGATCTTCGCAATGCGGGGACCAACACTGCAGGCAGATTCTTTACCACCTGAGGCACCAGGGAAGCCCAACAGGATCATAGTTATCAATCAGTTCAGTTCAGTTCAGTCGCTCAGTCGTGTCCGACTCTCTGCGACCCCATGAATCACAGCACGCCAGGCCTCCCTGTCCATCACCAACTCCCGGAGTTCACTCAAACTCATGTCCACAGAGTCGGTGATGCCATCCAGCCATCTCATTCTCGATCTTCCCCTTCTCCTCCCGCCCCCAACCTTTCCCAGCATCAGAGTCTTTTCCAGTGAGTCAACTCGTCGCATGAGGTGGCCAAAGTATTGGAGTTTCAGCTTTAGCATCAGTCCTTCCAATGAACACCCAGGATCGATCTCCCTTAGAATGGACTGGTTGGATCTCCTTGCGGTACAAGGGACTCGAGTCTTCTCCAACACCACAGTTCAAAAGCATCAATTCTTCGGTGATCAGCTTTCTTCACAGTTCAACTCTCACATCCATACATGACCACGGGAAAAACCATAGCCTTGACTAGACAGACCTTTGTTGGCAAAGTAATGTCTCTGCTTTCTAATATACTATCAAGGTTGGTCATAACTTTCCTTCCAAGAAGTAAGCGTCTTTTAATTTCATGGCTGCAATCAGCATCTGCAGTGATTTTGGAGCCCAAAAAAATAAAGTCTGACACTGTTTCCACTGTATTTCCATCTATTTCCCATGAAGTGATGGGACCAGATGCCATGATCTTTGTTTTCTGAATGTTGAGCTTCAAGCCAAACTTTTCACTCTCCTCTTTCACGTTCATCAAGAGGCTTTTGAGTTCCTCTTCACTTTCTGCCATAAGGGTAGTGTCATCTGCATATCTGAGGTTATTGATATTTCTCCCGGCAATCTTGATTCCAGCTTGTGCTTCCTCCAGCCCAGCATTCCTCATGATGTACTCTGCATATAAGTTAAATAAGCAAGGTGACAATATACAGCCTTGACGCACTCCTTTTCCTATTTGGAACCAGTCGGTTGTTCCATGTACAGTTCTGACTGTTGCTTCCTGACCTGCATACAGGTTTCTCAAGAGGCAGGTCAGGTGGTCTGGGATTCCCATCTCTTTCAGAATGTTCCACAGTTTACTGTGATCCACACAGTCAAAGGCTTTGGCATAGTCAATGAAACAGAAATAGATGTTTTTCTGGAACTCTCTTGCTTTCTCCATGATCCAGCGGATGTTGGCAATTTGATCTCCGGTGCCTCTGCCTGTTCTAAAACCTGCCTGAACATCTGGGAGTTCACGGTTCACATATTGCTGAAGCCTGGCTTGGAGAATTTTGAGCATGACTTTACTAGCCTGTGAGATGAGTGCAATTGTGCGGTAGTTTGTGCATTCTTTGGCATTCCCTTTCTTTGGGATTGGAATGAAGACTGACCTTTTCCAGTCCTGTGGCCACTGCTGAGTTTTCCAAATTTGCTGGCATATTGAGTGCAGCACTTTCACAGCATCATCTTTCAAGATTTAAAATAGCTCAACTCTAATTCCATCACCACCACTAGCTTTGTTCGTAGTGATGCTTTCTATAACGGCCTTAAATGTAAATGGGTTAAATGCTCCAACTAAAAGACAAAGACTGGCCGAATGGATACAAAAACAAGACCCCTACATATACTGTCTATTAGAGACCCACCTCAAACCTGGGACACATAGAGGCTGAAAATGAGGGGCTGGAAAAAGATATTTCATGCAAACAGAGACAAAAAGAAAACAGGACTACCAATACTCATATCAGATAAAACAGACTTTGGAATAAAGACCACAATAAGAGACAAAGAAGGACACTTCATAATGATCAAAGGATCAATCCAAGAAGAAGATTTAACAATTATAAATACATGTGCACCCAATATAGGAGCACCTCATCTTGTAACACAAATGCTAACAAGTATGAAAGGGGAAATTAACAGTAACACAATAATAGCGGGGGACATTAATACCTCATTCACACCTATGGATAGATCAAACAAAAAGAAAATTAGCAAGGAAACACAAGCTTTAAAGAGTGCAATGGACCAGTTATAGCTAAATGATATCTACAGAACACTTCAACAAAAACAATGGATTTCACCTTTTTCTCAAGTGCACATGCAACATCCTCCAAAATATATCACATCCTGGGCAAAAAATCTAGCCTTGGTTAATTCTTAAAACTTGAAATCATTTCAAGCATCATTTCTGATTACCATGCGTTAAGATCAGATATCAACTATAGGAGAAAAACTATAAAAAACACAAGCATATGTAGTCTAAACAACACATTTCTGAATAACCAACAGGTCAAGGAAGAAATGAAAAAGGAAATCAAAATATGCATAGAAATGAATGAAAATAAAAACATGACAACAGAAAACCTGTGACATTCAGTAAAAGCAGTGTCAAGAGAGAGGTTCATAGCAATAGAAACCTACCTTAAAAAAACAAGGGAAACATCAAATAAACAACCTAACTTACATGTTAAGCATTTAGAAAAAGAAAAACGGAAGAATCCCAAAGTTAGAAGGAAAGAAATCATAAAAATCAGGGCAGGAATGAATGAAAAAGAGATGAATGAGACTACAGTAAAGATCAGCAAAACTAAAAGCTGGTTCTTTGAGAGATAACTAAAATAGACAAACCATTAGACTCATCAAGAAACAAAGGGAGAAGAATCATATCAATAATTAGAAATGAAAATGGAGAAATCACAACAGACAACACAGAAATGCAAAAGATCATAAAAGACTACTATCAGCAACTATATGCCAATAAAATGGACAACTTGGAAGAAATGGACAAATTCTTAGAAAAGTATAACCTTCCAAAATTGAACCAGGAAGATATAGAAAACTGAACAGACCCATCATGAGCATGGAAATCAAAACTGTAGTAAGAAATGTTCCAAGAAACAAAAGCCCAGGACCAGATGGCTTCATAGGTGAATTCTACCAACAATTTAGAGAAGAGCTAACACCTATCCTACTCAAAGTCTTCTAGAAAATTCCAGAGGAAAGTAAACTCCAAAACTCATTCTATGAGGCCACTATCACCCTCATACCAAAACCACAGGCCAATATCATTGATGAACATACATGCAAAATCCTCAACAAATTTAAACAAACAGAATCCAACAACATATTAAAAAGATCACACATCATGACCAAGTTGGTTATATTCCAGGGATGCAAGGATTCTTCAATATACACAAACCAATCAATGTGATACACCACATTGACAAATGGAAAGATAAAAACCATATGATTATCTCAATAGATACAGAGAAAGTCTTTGACAAAATTTGACATCCATTTATGAAAAAAACTCTCCAGAAAACAGGTATAAAAGGAACATACCTCAACATAATAAAAGCCATATACAACAAACCCACAGCAAACATCATTCTCAATGCCAAAAAATTGAAAGCATTTCCTCTAAAATCAGGAACAAGACAAGGGTGCCCACTCTCACCACCACTATTAATTTTGGAAGTCCTAGCCACAGCAATCAGAGAAGAAAAAGGAATAAAAGGAATCCAGATTGGAAAAGAAGTAGTAAAACTCTCACTGTTTGCAGATGATATGATCCTCTACACAGAAAACCCTAAATATACCACCAGAAAATTAATAGAGCTAATCAATGAATATAGTAAAGTTGCAGAATATAAAATTAATATACAGAAATCCCTTGTATTCCTATACACTAACAATGAAAAAACAGAAAGAGAAATTAAGGAAATAATCCCATTCACCATTGCAACAAAAAGAATAAAATACTTAGGAATAAATTTACCTAAAGAAACAAAAGACCTATATACAGAAAATTATAAAACCCTGATGAAAGAAATCGAAGATGACATAAATAGATGGAAAAATATACCATGTTCGTGAATTGGAAGAATCAATATAGTGAAAATGAGCATACTACCTAAAGCAATCTATAGATTCAATGCAATCCCTTTCACGCTACCAACAGTATTTTTCACAGAACTAGAACAAATAATTTTACAGTTTGTATGGAAATATAAAAAACCTTGAATAGCCAAAGCAATCTTGAGAAAGAATGGAACTGGAGGAATCAACTTTCCTGACTTCAGACTATGCTACAAAGCTACAGTCATCAAGACAGTATGGTACTGGCACAGAGGCAGAAATATAGATCAATGGAACAAAACAGAAAGCCCAAAGATAAATCCGTGCACCTTGGACACCTTATCTTTGACAAAGGGGCAAAAATATACAATGGAGAAGAGACAATTACTTTAACAAGTGGTGCTGGAAAAACTGGTCAACCACTTGTAAGAGAATGAAACTAGAACACTTTCTAACACCATACACAAAAATAAACTCAAATGGATTAAAGACCTAAATGTAATACCAGAAACTATAAAACTCTTAGGCGAAAACATACGCAGAACATTCTCTGATGTAAATCACAGCAAGATCCTCTATGACCTACCTCTAGGAGTAATGGAAATAAAAGCAAAAATAAACAGATGAAAGTGCTGTTCATTGCAACACTGTTTACAATAGCTAGGACATGGAAGCAACCTAGATGTCAGCTGATCCAAGTAAGTTGTGGTACATATACGCAATGGAATATTACTCAGGAGAAAACTATAAAGCTTACTGAAAGAAAGAAAAGGTCTGTATAAGTATACATTGTTTGTAGACATGAAAGCTAAATATTCTCAATATATTCATTCTCCCCAAATGAATCATAAATTCAGTGCAATCTCAATAAGTCAGGATTTTCCTTAGAACCTAACCAGATTAATCTAAAGTTCTTATGAAAGACTAAAGCTCAGGGATAGCCAAGCTGGTTCAACACTGGTGAAGGAATAGAGAAATAGATTAATGAAACAGACTAGTGACCCAGAAACAGACTAATGGGTACTTGACATAGCCTTTCAATTCAATGAGAAAGGAATACTCATTAAGTAGTATTAGTGAACTTGGCACTAACATTTAGGAAAACATTATAAAATTTCAATCTGAACCCATTTGTAAAAATAAATTATAGAGGAATTAAGAGAGCTATGGATCAAAAGCAAAGTAATACAAAAATTACAATATAATTAGGTATTACAAAAAACAATAATGTGTTGATGATCTTGAGGGCAGGAAAGTTTTATCAGTTTTTTAGTTCTGTCATAACAAATTACCACAAATGGGTGGTTTTAAACAACAGCAATTTATTCTCCTTGTTTGGAAGTCAGAAGTCCAATATCAAGATCTCAGCAAGGTTGGTTTATTCTGGAAGCTCTGAAGGAGGAACTGGTCCATGCTTCCCTCTTGGCTTCTTGTGGTCACTAGAAATCCTTGGTAATCCATGGTGTGTAAATGCATCACTTCCATCTCTGCCTCTGTCTTCACAAGGCCTTCTCCTCCCTACGTGTCTTCTTTTCTTAGAAGGACACGTGTCATTGGATTTAATGCTCAGTAGGAAAATTGAGCATGATCTCATCTCCAGATCCTTAAATACATAAGGTCTCATTCACAAGTTCTGGGTAAACATATCGTTTGTTGGGCCATCATTCAACCTATTATATAGACTTTCTAAAATAAGACAAAAAGGAAGACTCCCAAATTTGACTTCATTAAAACTAAAAGCTATATGAATAAGAAGACACCATAAATAATGTTAACAGAATACCACTTATGGGAATACATGTGCCTTATCTCTTTTGGGCTTCTTTTTTTAAGTTAAAATACAGAATATGCAATTTTTTACAAAACAGCACAAATAGAGAAATGGCCAAGTATTTGAATAGTTATTATCCAGATGAAATAAAATAAATAAACATAATATCACATAAATTAAATAAGCATAAAAAAGATGTTCAATGACATTGCTCTTCAGATAAATTGGACGTAAGGGATGGAATTTAGAAAGATGATAACGATGACCCTATATGTGAGACAGCAAAAGAGACACAGTTGTATAGAACAGTTTTTTCGACTCTGTGGGAGAAGGTGAGGATGGGATGATTTGAGAGAACAGCATTAAAATATGTGTATTATCATATGTGAAACAGATCGCCAGTCCAGGTTCGATGCATGAGACAGGGTGCTCAGAGCTAGTGCACTGGGATGACCCAGAGGGATGGGATGGGGAGGGAGGTGGGAAGGGGATTCAGGATGGGGAACACATCTACACCCATGGCTGATTCATGTCAATGTATGGCAAAAACCACTACAATATTGTAAAGTAATTAGCCTCCAATTAAATAATTTTTAAAGTAAAATAAATATATTAATTTTACAAAATGAAACAAACCAGAATGAATTTATAAGGACTGAAATAAAATAGTAACCTCTCTTCAAAGAGAGGGGAAAATCAGAAACTTTTATAAACTGAATAAAATTATTCACTATTGAAATAGTTGAGGAAATTACATGAGAGGAGTGACTTTATTTTCCCTTAAGTGCTCACCAATGTTCTCTTTATTTTTATTATTATATGAGTATGTACACACCATTACTTATTATCAAGCATCCATTTTAGAATTCAGAGAAGTGTCTTATACACTGTTAATTTTGAAGCAATGTTATATAAGTTGTTCAAGGGACCATGAAAAACAGAGGGAGCTAAAAAAAATCCTGACACTAGACACATCAGCAGAAGCATTCACCTCACACATAGATACATAAGAAATCATAAATAATTGCTCCCTTAATGCACTAAGTTCTGAAGTAATTTATAATGCATCCATCGATAAATGAAATGTGATTATAAAAAATTCAATATTTTCCAAATTGCACAGGGATTTGGATACCCTCATTCATAAAAAAAATTCTGTATAAGACTTTCCCTCAATATTCTACATTTATATGTTTGAATAATTAAAAAATTATAACTATACCACCTAGTAAATATCATACCAGCATTTATCTGTGGAAAAAAAATTGGTTTCAATACAATGGAAAATTCAACAGCTATGCCCACCTAAACTCAAAATTCTTGTCTTCTCTGGGTTGAATTCCTTTCCCTAACACATCTGTCCTGATGTACTAAACTGTAGTAACTGACATGGAATCTGTGTTTATGGACACAGGATTTATACTGGAGGAATCAAGTTCAACTAGGTTCATTATGATGCCCCCTAATCCAAAATGACCTGTATCCACATAAAAATGGGAAATATGGACACAGAAACCTTCATATATGGAGGAAACTATGAGCAGATATGGAAGGGTCACTGCCATCTCCACAAGTCAAGGAGAGAGGACTGGAACAGAGGGCTTCCTTCACATCACTCTGAAGGAACCAAACCAGCTGACATCTTCAGTGGGATTTTTGGCCTCCAAAAGCGTGAGACATTAAGTACGTACTGTTCAATATACCAATTTCTGGCATTTCATACATCAGTTTCAGATAACTAATATGATATTTTTAAATCGCCATGATTAGAAACATACAACGAAGCAAGCAAAGAAGGAAAGGGCCAGCAAATAATCTCTCTTGATATCCTCTATATTACCACGAAAATAATCACACTTGATACCCTCTGTCTTACCTCTATGTTGTTGTTGTTGTTCAGTCTCTCAGTCATGTCCGACTCTTCATGACTCATGAACTGCAGCATACCAGGCTTTGCTGTCCCTCACTATCTCCGGGAGTTTGCTCAAAATCATGTCTGTTGGATCAGCGATGCCATCCAACCATCTCATCCTTTTTTGTTCCCTTCTCCTCCTGCACTCAATCTTTCTCAGCATCAGGGTCTTTTCCAATGACTCAGCTGTTCTCATCAGGTAGCCAAAGTATTGGAGCTTCAGCTTCAGCATCCATCCTTCCAATGAATATTCAAGGTTGATTTCCTTAAGGATTGACTGGTTTGATCTCCTTGCTGTCCAAGTGACTTGCAAGAATCTTTTCCAAGACCACAGTTCAAAAGCATCAGTTCTTTGGCACTCAGCCTTTTTTATGGTCCAACTGTCACATCCATACAGGACTACTGGAAAAAACAATAGCTTTGACCAGATGGACCTTTGTTGTCAAAGTGATGCCTCTGCTTTTTACTACACTGTCTAGCTTTATCATAGCTTTCCTTCCAAGGAGCATGCAACTTTAAATTTCATGCCTGCAGTCACCACCTGCAGTGATTTTGGAGCCAAAGAAAATAAAGTCTGTCACTGTTTCCACTTTTCCCCCATCTATTTGCCATGAAGTGTTGGGACCAGATGCCATGATCTTCATTTTTTAATGTTAAGTTTTAAGCTTGCTTTTTCACTCTCCTCTTTCAACTTCATCAAGAGGCTCCTTAGTTCCTCTTCACTTTCTGCCATTAGGGTGATGTTATCTGCATGTCAGGTTGTTGATATTTCCTCAGAAATCTTGATTCCAGCTTGTGCTTCATCCATTCCAGCATTTTGCATGATGTTATCTGCACAGAATTTAAATAAGCAGGGTGATAATACACTGACTTGATGTACTCATTTCCCAATTTGGAATCACTCCATTGTTCCATATCTGGTTCTAACTCTTGCCTCTTGACCTGCATAAGGCTCCTTAGGAGACAGGTAAGATGGTATGATGTTTCCATCACTTTAAGTATTTTTCACAGTTTGTTATGCTCTACACAGTCAAAGACTTTATTGTATTCAGTGAGGTAGAAGTCAATGATCCAAAGCAAATCAAAATATTACAAAGGATTGAAATCCCACAGAATGTTCTCTCTCTGCAGATGTACTAAATTAGAAATCAGTTTAAAATGAAAAGTAATAGGAAACCAGTTTCTTTAAAATTCATCAATACATTTATAGAAAAATGACATACGTAAAATTCAAATAAAATTTTTCAAGGGCCAAGAAAAAAACACAATAGAAAATATATGATCCTTAACATGAACTTCACATTCAAATGTCTTGAGGTAAAAGGAGATATCTTAGAGTTTATATTAGTAATAATCCTTTTCTAAATTGATGCAAGAGGCTGAAGATATGACCTGATCTGAGTTCACATTTTATCCCCATGATTAAAAAGAAATATGGAACCAAAAAAGAACTGGCAAACTATCACCATTCCTTCTCCCTTAATCTTCAGGCTGAATTTCATAGAAAAACTATATCTGTTCAGCCCTGGTCACTCAAACACACTTTCAGTCAATGGCTGTGGCTCACAGCTTGCTAGTTGACCATTGGCTGTACCAGTGGAGACAGGAGATTGAGCTACTTTCGCCGGACACTCTCCAATGGATGCAAAATTGCAGGTCATGGAAGCTTGTGTTTTAAAGAGCAAGTGATTCTCTGCTAGAAAAAAACATTGATTAGAAACATCTGTATGAATGTTTAATAGAATTTCAGAAACCAGGGGACTAGAAAAGTTAAATCTTTGTGAAAAGTTCCTTTTGCCATTCTATATATCAATCCCCGTTTATAAAATTACTTGCATGCTTAATCTGGCATATGTGTGATAAGTATAATATAGGTAGTGGATGGGTATATCTGTTTCTTCACTTTATCTATTGCATATCACACATGAAATACTTCTGAAGAATTCCATAATATACTTATGGGAGAATGAGAATAAAATGGGAAATGAAATTACTAGAACAATAATTTAGACATTATAGAACTCTATCATGTCTGACTGACTGGGCTCAAGGAAAGGCTAGAATTCTGCATTTTCTCTAGTTTTCTCTCATTGTTTGGCTGATACTGACATCCTTCACAGGTTTCTACATCCAAATCCAGGAGTACTGAGAATTTTTTTTTAATTTTGAAAATTTTTCTTTAAGTTTAGCTGAGTTACAATATTATATTAGTTCAGGTTTACAACAGTGTTTAATAATTTTATATATTAAGCTGTTCAAAGTTAGTACAAAAATAATTGCTATATTTCCCTTTGCTCTACAGTTTATTCTTACTAAGATTTCAAGAAAGTATAGTTTAAAATATGATGAAATACTGAATTCTAATGAAAATCGTAGAAAATTACAAAAGATTGAAATCATGTAGTGCATTCTCTCTTCAATGTTGTAGTAAGCTAGAAATTAATGGGAAAAAAAGGAATTGTAAAATCACCAACTACACTGAAAGTCACCTACATACCTACAGAAAAACAAAAGAACAGGTCAATGCACCGAGAAACACAAAGGATATTAAATTTAATAAATATTATTATAAGCATTAACACTCAAATTGCTAGAGTTAGAAGAAGAGTCCTCTGAATTCTCTGAGTTGCTGAACATCCTTCTCTTACTTTGATGCAAGGAACTAGAGACATGTCCCACTACCAGATCTGGATGGCTGTACTTAAATCACCATGGTTAAAAGCAACCACTTGAACAGAAAATCAACAAGAAAACCATCACAACTCCTTCCTAATCAATCTCCAAGGTGAAAATCACAGGAAAGCTGTTATTGGCTCATCGCTTGTCCCCCACCACACTTTGGTCCTATCATTTGGCTTACTGAGTTGCCAGTCCCATTGGCTGTTACTATGGAGACTGTGGCTACAGCTTCTGTCATTCAATGATCTCATCATCTGGGCAAAATTGCACTTAAGCCAAGATTTTTACATAAACCCCAAAAAGTTATAGGCTGTAAAAAAAAGGGGGGCGGAGGCCAATCCGAATTAGGTAGAATACTAATTTCAGAAGGTATGTTGATTGATTCCAGAAAATTAGATTTTCAAATTTTACACTGCAGTGGGGTCCTATGTAATTTATGTTTTTAACTGAATCCAGATTTCAGATATGTTGAAAGAGTAGGAATGGGTAATTATGATTTTTATATCTGCTGTGTAAATGCATGGTAAGTCATGTCTGACTCTTTGTGACCCTATGGACCACAGACCACCAGGCTACTCTGTCCATGTGATTCTCCAGGTAATACTGGAGTGGGTTGCCATGCCCTTCTCCAGGGGATCTTCCAGACCCAGGGATCAAACCTACCTCTCTTACATCTACCTGCATTGGCAGGAAGGTTCTTTACCACTAGCGCCACATGGGAAGGCTAATTTATATCTGCTTCTGCATTTTATGGATTCCTATACTCCAATACTTTGGCCACCTCATGCGAAGAGTTGACTCACTGGAAAAGACTCTGATGCTGGGAGGGATTGGGGGCGGGAGGAGACGGGGACAACAGAGAATGAGATGGCTGAATGGCATCACCGACTCGATGGACATGAGTTTGAGTGAACTCCGGGAGTTGGTGATGGACAGGGAGGCCTGGTGTGCTGTGATTCACGGGGTCGCAAAGAGTCAGACATGACTGAGCGACTGAACTGAACTGAACTGAACTGATACCGAACATAAAAATCTCTGAATGATACTCCTACATACAGGTGAGAGAATGACAATACGAAAGGTTGATGAAACTTTCATGGAAAGAATTTTGACCATAAAGAATTCCTAAACTGGCTGACAGAGTAACCATGGATAGAAATGACCTTTTAGGAAAGTGAGAAGATGCAATATGGTGAAGAAAAGTTCATGATTTTCCATAGAACAATTGACACTATAGACACATATTGATGAGGTTTATAATGCTTTCCTCAGTGTAGAAATGTTTTAACCATGGACAGTAGGGCACAGGGCGAGAACCCAGAGTGCATGTGATTGTTCAGTGCTACAGGTCTTTTCCTACCGAGTGAGTGGCTCTGAAAAAAGCCTATGGTTTGCAAAGTTCTGGTGGTCAGGGGTCAGCCTATCTGCTGGTGGTGTATTTGATGACCACTTTGGTGGCCTCTGACACGGCGTGCTTGCCCATCTCCCCAGGCAGTAAGTAGCAAGTGCACAGAGGTCTGGATCTCTCTGGAGGTGATGGTGCCGCACTTGTTGTTTCAGGCCAGGTGCCCAGCCTCTTTGGCTATGCCCTTGAACATAGTCATCACAAAGGAATTCATGATGTTCACGGCCTCCTGTGAGAGACTCAAGCCCATATGGACTTGCTTCAGCACCCTGGGGAAATAGCTGGCGAAGCTCTCAATGTTCTCAGAGGGGCAGCGACTGTGACGGCTGCTGCGGCTATAGCCGCAGCGGCCCTTTGGGGTCTTCTTTGCCTTAATTGGCTCCATTTCGAAGGGCTTGGCTTCGCAGAGCTTAGATTCTTCATTGCCCAGGTCTTCCTCAGACAGCTTAGACGATGACTCATCCATTTCAGACTCACCTTTCCCACAGCTCAGAAGGAAGTACAGGGTGGCTTCTGAGAGCTGGTGCCTGGCTTTATAAGCCCAGCCTACCATGGATCATGGCAAGGTCCATATATGATAAAATGACTTGCATTGGATAAAATTCAAGTCAGGGAGGCCAGTCACTCGGTCACCCCATGTCATGTGTCACTGAATGTCCCTCTCTCCCCTGTGGATAAATCACAGCAGGAACCTTTAAACTTTCTGTGACCTCTGCCAGAAACTCTTTGAACTATGTGACATGTAGGAAAGAGCTTCCCAGGTGGCACTTGTGTTAAAGATCTTGCCTGCCAGTGCAGGATATGTAAGAAATGTTAGTTCTATCCCTGGGTCAGGAAGATCACCTGGAGGAAGGCACGCAACCCGCTCCAGTATTCTTGTCTGGAGAATCCATGGACAGAGGAACCTGGCATGCTACCATCGATAGGGTTGCCAAGAGTCGGACAGGGCTGAAGCAACTTAGCAAGCAGGCCATGTAGGAAAGAGATTATAGAGTAGAGTTAGTCGCTCAGTTGTGTCCGACTCTTTGCTATCCCATGGATTGTAGCCTCCCAGGCTCCTCTGTCCATGGGATTTTCCAAGCAGGAATACTGGAGTGGGTTGCCATTTCCTCCTCCAGGTTATCTTCCCAGCCCAGGGATCAAACCCAGGTCTCTTACATCTCCTGCATTGGAAGGCAGGTTATTTACCATTAGTGCCACCTGAGAAGCCACACTCAATACTGCCTGAGTGTAATTTAATTAAGGACTAAAAAGGATGAGCACATGCCATCCTTTTGTGTTGTACAGGCAGGACTCAGAAAAATGTTATACACTAACAAATATATAACTAATACTGAAAATAAATGTATCCAAAAATATCCATTTTCCCTTTTTAAATAAACACTGAAGTTCTGAGCTTCCTTTTTAATACTCCATTAATTTAACAGTCCTCTAAACACTGAACTGCATCCTTGCAGTGTTTTTTAGTCACTACTCTAGGGAGTAGCAGAGAAGGCAAGGGCAACCCACTCTGGTACTCTTGCCTGGAAAATCCCATGGACAGAGGAGCCTGGTAGGCTGCAGTCCATGGGGTCTCGAAGAGTCAGACACAACTGAGCAACTTCACTTTCATTTTTCACTTTCATGCATTGGAAAAGGAAATAGCAACCCATTCCAGTGTTCTTGCCTGGAGAATCCCAGGGACAGCGGAGCCTGTTGGGCTGCCATCTATGGGGTCACACAGAGTCAGTCATGACTGAAGTGACTTAGCAGCAGCAGCTAGGGAGTAGCCTATTTTCTGAGATAGAAGTGCAGACATCGTTCTGTTCTCATGGAGACAGTCGTGCACAGGAGTGTTGAGATGAGGTCTTGAAGGTGGAACCCCATGATGGGATTAGTGACCTTAAAAAAAAAAAAAAAGATACCAAAAAGTAAGAAGGCAGCTGTCAGCAAGCCAAGAAGAAGGCTCTTACAAGCACAAAATCTCCCAACACCTTGATTTTTGACTTCCAGACTTCAGAACTGTGAGAAATACGTGTCTTAGTTAAAGGTAACCCAGTCTATAGAATTTTGTTATAGCAGCCTGAGTGAATACAAGTCATTGTAAAAAAAAGTTTCAACAATCAAGTACAAATCCTCTTGAAACAAATGTCAAAACAGAAAATCTCAGCAAAACAAACAAAACCCAGATATGATAACAGAGAACTAAATGGAACTTTTAGAACTGAAAAATGTAATCACAGAAACTTTTTAAAAACTCAGTAGATGGGGTCAAGAGTATAGTGGAAATGACAGAGGAAAGAATCAATGAACTTGAGGAATATGAATCAGTTCAGTTCAGTTCAGTCGCTCAGTCGTGTCCGACTCTCCGCGACCCCATGAATCACAGCACGCCAGGCCTCCCTGTCCATCACCAACTCCCGGAGTTCACTCAAACTCATGTCCACAGAATCGGTGATGCCATCCAGCCATCTCATTCTCCGTCGTCCCCTTCTCCTCCCGCCCCCAACCTTTCCCAGCATCAGAGTCTTTTCCAGTGAGTCAACTCGTCTCATGAGGTGGCCAAAGTATTGGAGTTTCAGCTTTAGCATCAGTCCCTCCAATGAACATCCAGGATTGATCTCCTTTAGAATGGACTGGTTGGATCTCCTTGCAGTATAAGGGACTCTCAAGAGTCTTCTCCAACACCACAGTTCAAAAGCATCGATTCTTCGGCGATCAGCTTTCTTCACAGTCCAACTCTCACATCCATACATGACCACGGGAAAAACCATAGCCTTGACTAGACGGACCTTGGTCGGCAAAGTAATGTCTCTGCTTTTTAATATACTATCAAGGTTGGTCATAACTTTCCTTCCAAGGAGCAAGCGTCTTTTAATTTCATGGCTGCAATCAGCATCTGCAGTGATTTTGGAGCCCAAAAAAACAAAGTCTGACACTGTTTCCACTGTTTTTCCATCTATTTCCCATGAAGTGATGGGACCAGATGCCATGATCTTTGTTTTCTGAATGTTGAGCTTCAAGCCAACCTTTTCACTCTCCTCTTTCACTTTCATCAAGAGGCTTTTGAGTTCCTCTTCACTTTCTGCCATAAGGGTAGTGTCATCTGCATATCTGAGGTTATTGATATTTCTCCCAGCAATCTTGATTCCAGCTTGTGCTTCTTCCAGCCCAGCGTTCCTCATGATGTACTCTGCATATAAGTTAAATAAGCAAGGTGACAATATACAACCTTGACGTACACCTTTTCCTATTTGGAACCAGTCTGTTGTTCCATGACTGGTTCTAACAGTTGCTTCCTGACCTGCATACAGGTTTCTCAAGAGGCAGGTCAGGTGGTCTGGGATTCCCATCTCTTTCAGAATGTTCCACAGTTTATTGTGATCCACACAGTCAAAGGCTTTGGCATAGTCAATGAAGCAGAAATAGATGTTTTTCTGAAACTCTCTTGCTTTCTCCATGATCCAGCGGATGTTGGCAATTTGATCTCTGGTGCCTCTGCCTTTTCTAAAACCTGCTTGAACATCTGGGAGTTCACGGTTTACATACTGCTGAAGCCTGGCTTGGAGAATTTTGAGCATGACTTTACTAGCGTGTGAGATGAGTGCAATTGTGCGGTAGTTTGAGCATTCTTTGGCATTCCCTTTCTTTGGGATTGGAATGAAGACTGACCTCTTCCAGTCCTGTGGCCACTGCTGAGTTTTCCAAATCTGCTGGCATATTGAGTGCAGCACTTTCACAGCATCATCTTTCAAGACTTGAAATAGCTCAACTGGAATTCCATCACCACCACTAGCTTTGTTCCTAGTGATGCTTTCTAAGGCCCACTTGACTTCACATTCCAAGATGTCTGGCTCTAGGTCAGTGATCACGTTATCGTGACTATCTTGGTCGTGAAGATCTTTTTTGTACAGTTCTTCTGTGTATTCCTGCCACCTCTTCTTAATATCTTCTGCTTCTGTTAGGTCCATACCATTTCTGTCCTTTATCGAGCCCATCTTTGCATGAAAAGTTCCCTTGGAATCTCTAATTTTCTTGAAGAGGTCTCTTGTTTTTCCTATTCTGTTGTTTTCTTCTATTTCTTTGCATTGATCACTGAGGAAGTCTTTCTTATCTCTCCTTGCTATTCTTTGGAACTCTGCATTCAGATGCTTATATCTTTCCTTTTCTCCTTTGCTTTTCGCCTCTCTTCTTTTTACAGCTATTTGTAAGGCCTCCTCAGACAGCCATTTCACTCTTTTGCATTTCTTTTCCATGGGAATGGTCTTGGTTCCTGTCTCCTGTACAATGTCACGAACCTCCGTCCAGAGTTCATCAGGCACTCGATCAATCAGATCTAGTCCCTTAAATCTATTTCTCACTTCCACTGCATAATCATAAGGGATTTGATTGAGGTCATATCTGAATGGTCTAGTGGTTTTCCCGACTTTCTTCAATTTAAGTCTGAACTTCACAATAAGGAGTTCATGATCTGAGCCACAGTCAGCTCCTGGTCTTGTTTTCGCTAACTGTATACAGCTTCTCCATCTTTGGTTGCAAAGAATATAATCAATCTGATTTCGGTGTTGACCATCTGGTGATGTCCATGTGTAGAGTCTTCTCTTGTGTTGTTGGAAGAGGGTGTTTGCTATGACCAGTGCATTCTCTTGACAAAACTCTATTAGCCTTTGCCCTGCTTCATTCCGTTTTCCAAGGCCAAATTTGCCAGTTACTCCAGGTGTTTCTTGACTTCCTACTTTTGCATTCCAGTCCCCTAGAATGAAAAGGAATATGAATAGAATTCACCAAACTGAACAACAGAGAGAAAACAGGCCAAAAAAAAAAAAAAGCTGAACAGAACCTTAGTAATCTGTAGGAAAATAAAAAAAAAAAAAGGATCATCAGAATCCCAGATGGAGAAAAGAAAGAAGAAAGAGTATCTGAAGAAACAAGGCCTGAAATTCCCCCAAATTTGGTGAAAGGATAAGCCTAAAGATCTAAGAAGCAAAGCAAACCCCAAACAAATAAATCAATCCACACCAAGACCCATTATAACTCAATTCAGGAAAACTAAAAATAAAGAAAAAGCTTTGAAAGCAACCAAAGGAAAAGGGCAACAGTACCTACCATCAGTCTGAATGAAAACAGATTTCTCATCTAAACCTTGGAGAAGTGCCAGAATATTTTTCAAGTGCTGAAAGAAAAGAATTTTAATCCATGAATTCCATACCTTATGAAACTATCCTTCAGGAATGAAAGAGGGAGAAAAAAGTGATCAGATAAAGAGAAGCTAAGAGAATTTGTCACTAGCGTGTGTTAAAGGAAGTTCTTCAAACAGAAAGGTTATTGTATTACTTTTCTAGGCCTGCCACAACAAAGTATCAGGATCTGGGTGGTTTAAACAACAGAAATTTATTGTCTCACAATCTGGAGACAAGGAGTCTGAAGTCATGGCTTCAGGGGCCCTGCTCCCTCTGAAACCTGGATGGGGGACTCCTCCATTTGTGCTGCCTGTGTTCTGGTGGTTGACAGCAGTCCTTGGGGTTCCATGACCTGGAGCTAAAGCACTTCCATCTCTGTCTCCCTCATCACAGGGCATCTCTGTCTCCCTGGGTTTCTATGTCTCTTCTCTTCTTGTCAGGACAATGGTCGTACTGGATAAGGGCCTCCTCTATTCCAATATGACCTCACTGGAACTACTTACAGCTGTAACAACTCCATTTTCAAATCAGGTCACATTCGGAGGTCCTGGGGGTCAGGAATTCAACAGACCTTTGGGGGAGACACAATTTAGTACATAACAAATTACCAAAGAAAAGTTTACGAACTGTAGGTTGCCATTCATATAACCTTCTCAAAATTAGAAAATCATAGAGATGGAGAAGAGATTCATGACCACTGATGCTCAGAGAGGTGAATTGAGGGACCAGAATACCATGTGTGACTATAAGGGGGTAGGAGGAGAGAGACCTTTGTGATGATGGAAATGTACCTATCTTGACTGTAGGGGTTTAATGAATCAATACGTGTGATAAAATAACAATGATACACACACTATCACCTGGAGGAGGGCACGGCAACTGACTCCAGTATTCTTGCCTGGAGAATCCATGGACAGAGGAACCTGGGATGTTACCATCTATAGGGTCACAAAGAGTTGGACAGGGCTGAAGCGACTTAGTAAGCATGCCATGTAGGAAAAAGATCATCCATTTGCTTTAGCTGATTTATGGCTACTATTTCTGCTTGTGAACTTTCAAAAGATGTCCAGAAAGTCACTTAAATTGGAGGAAAAAAAGAAAACTAGTTTGAGATTCTTGAGAGGGTCTGACTGACCTCCATAACTCAAGTGCTTGCTGCCATCAGAGTGACTCTGGCCACTTGGCGGCCATTTTACATCACTACAGAATCTTATTTTTCCTTTTCTGAGCTACTGTAGCTTCAGCGCATCTTCTCAGGTATCGGTAGTGGTAGAGAACCCACCTCCCGATGCAGGAGACGTAAGAGAGGCAGGCTCGATCCCTGGGTTTGGAAGCTCCCCTGGAGGATGAAATGATGTATTCTTGCCTGGACAATCCTACAGACAGAGGAGCCTGGCGGGCTACAGTCCATAGGGTTGCAAACAGTCCAAGTTGACTGAAGCGACTTAGCACACACAAGCACACAGCTTGAGCAGGAACTCTCTGATGTGTTCAGCAGACTGCTCCTCAAAATCATAGGACATATATGTGTGCATCCATACCCGGTCACTTCAGTCATGTCAGACTCTTTGCGATCCCATTGACTGTAGCCCGCCAGGCTCTTCAATCCATGGGAGTCTCCAGAACTGACCTGCTATTACCTACAGTACTCATCAAAGTCCACGAGAAAAAGTAAAAATAGCAAACCCACATCCTCCAAAGATGAAACAGGAATAGAAATGGAATACTTACAAATTATTAAAAATACTTCTGTATTTATGGATTTAAATTTAAATATTTAAAATTTAATGTTTTACATTTTGCATGTGTGCTCAGTCCCTTCAGTCATGTCCAACTTTTCGGGATTCCATGGACCCACCAGGCTCATCAGTCTATGAGATTTTTCCAGGCAAGAATATTGGAGCGGGTTGTCATTTCCTTCTCCAGGGGATCTTCCCAGCCCATGGGTCGAACCCAGGGATCAAAACCTCATCCCTTGCATCTCCTGCATTGGCAGGCAAATTCTTTACCACTAGCCCCACCTGGGAAGCCCCCCAAAAGTTAGCAAATCACCTCAAATTAATCCATAAGTCCAGTAACACTCCAATAAAAAGATTAATATTAACAAGCCCATTTTTTTGTGCAAGTTGAAAATTGATTACAAAATTGGAAAAGGCATATACAGAAAATTGATTTATCAAGGATGTTGCACTGCAAAAGAGTGGAGAAAGGATGCATAATTGATAGATAAAGAATGGTCTTGATCTGGGGACTGGTTTTATGGCTGTCTTCATTTTGTGAACATTCATCAAGATGTACAATTAAGATATGTCCTTTTTCTGTATGTGTGTTATACATACTTGTCTAATAGAACACTTTCTCACCAGTAGTGTTGCATGTGTACCAAAAGTCGTTCTTTCCTCAAACAGGTTTATTTCAATTACACTTACTGTGAACCAAATAAGAATGGTTTATAAACCAAACCAACAAAAGAGGAATGCAGTAAAGATTTTTTTTGGAATAAAGAGAAACTTTGCAAAATGTGTTACAAACCAATAATTAGAATGTAAAATATGTAAAGCACCCATGAGAAGTAATATTAAGAAGACAAACAGGGGATTCCCTGGTGGCTCAGTGGTAAAGAATCTGCCTGCAATAGAGGAGACACGATTTCCACGCCTAGTCCAGGAGGATCCCACATGCTGCGGAGCAACTTTGCCATAACTATTGAGTCTGTGCTCTAAAGCCTGGGAACTGGAGCCCCTGTGCCCTAGAGCCCATGCTGCACAACAAGAGGACACAACATAATGAGAAACCCATGGACTGCAACTAGAGAGTAGCCCCTGCTTGCCATTACTAGAGAAAAGGATATGTGCAACAACTAAAACCCAGTGCAGCCCTCCAAATAAATAAATTAATCAATTAATTTTTTAAAAAAGAAGACAACAGAAAAATAGGCAAAGGACATCAAAAGATAATTCACAGAAGAGGAAAAGAAATATGTTTGTTAAGAAAAACCTATAAAGAGATGCACACCCAAGACATAATCTGGGAAAGGCAGGTTCAACACTAGGGAGATGCTCATTTTCACCTGTTAAATTGGTAAAAAAGAAATTTAAAAATAATTATCTGCAAGAATTTGGGGGAAATGGGTACTCTTCTATAGCTGATATGTGTGTGTAAATTGATGTAATTACTATTTGGCCATGTCCAGTAACCCACTCCAGTATTCTTGCCTGGAAAATCCCATGGATTTAGGAGCATGGTAGGCTACAGTCCATGGGGTTGCAAAGAGTCAGACACGCCTGAGCGACTTCACTTGATCACTTCACTAGTGAGGTTGAATGGACTTTCCAGGTGCTGCTAGTGGTAAAGAACCCACCTGCCAATTCAACAGGTGTAAGAGACACAGATTCGATCCCTGGGTCAGGAAGATCCCCTGGAGGAGGGCATTGCAATCCACTCCAGTATTCCTGCCTGGAGAATCCTATGAACAGAGGAGCCTGGTGTGCTACAGTCCAAACAGTCAAATATGACTGAAGCAACTGAGCATGCACACACAGTGAGGTTTAAGATGCACATACGCTGTCATATAGCAATTCCAGCTCTAGGAAACATATTTACAGAGTAATGAAAGGTTATAACAAGAGTATTTGTTGCAGCATTCTTTGTAATAGCAAAAAAAGAGAAGCAACTCAAAGATGTCTACAAGAATGACATGCCTAAGGAAACTGTTCATAAAATGGCATATTATATACCAGTTTAAATGGATGTATATATGTTATAGAAGAACATGGATAAATCTAAAAAGCATAAGGTTGGGTGAAAAGATCAAGTTGTGGAAAATTACTTGCAGTGTTATATAACATATTGTAATACAAAAATTATTAGAAAATTCATTTTAAAAACATCATTTTGTGTACAAATCTAGGTACTTAGAATCAGTGAACAAAACAGATCTCTGCCCTTATGGACTTTACATCTCAATGGAGGAAGACTGAAATAAATCAATATACACAGCAAGTAAATAAGCTGTATATTGTGTTAGAGAATGATGAAAACAGAGCAGGGGAAGGCAGATAGAGTAGGGCTGTGCAAGTTGCAGTATTAAATAGGCTAGTTCAGATAGGTTTCATTGAAACGGTGAGATTTGAGCCTTAATGTAGGTGAAAGGGTTTAAATAAATGGATAACATGGAAAAGAGCACTCCTTCTAGAGGGACATTGCAAAGGTTCCATGGCAATAGTGAGCCTGGCATTTTTAAGGGACAGTAAGGAGGCCACAGATTGGACAGAGTAAGTGGGGAAGAGAGCAGATAGAGTAGTCAGAGATATAATGGAGAACCAGAAAATGTAGGGGTTGGTAGGGATTTTGACTCTCACTCAGTGGAAATCACTATCTTTTTCAGGTTTTGAGCAGAGAAGTACAAGGATTTCATTTATATTTAAAAATTATCACTTAATTTTTGCCCAGAGTATACACCACAGAGGATCAAGGACAAAAACAGAGATCTGTTAGAAGGCTATTTCTGTTATTAAGGTGAGAAATAGTGGCAAATTGGACCTTATATGTAGCGATGGGGATGTGAGAAGGATTGGATTTTGGATACACTGAGTAAGAACCCAAATGATTTCCTGATGAGTTATATGTACAGTGACTTCCCTGGTGGCTCAGATGGTAAAGTGTCTGCCTACAATGTGGGATACCCAGGTTCGATCCCTAGGTTGGGAAGATCCTCTGGAGAAGGAAATGGCAACCCACTCCAGTACTCTTGCCTGGAAAATCCCATGGACAGAGGAGCGTGGTAGGCTACAGTCCATGGAGTTGCAGAGTCAGACACGACTGAGCGACTTCACTATATGTACAGTGGTAGAGAAAGGGAGGAACTGAAGATAATGGCAAGATTTCTGGCCTGACTATATGGACTGGGCTTCCCTGGTAGCTCAGCTGGCAAAGAATCTGCCTGCATTGCAGGAGAACCTAGTTCCTGGGTTGGGAAGATCCGCTGGAGAAGGTTAAGGATACCCACTCCAGTATTCTTGGGCTTTCCTGGTGGCTCAGCTGGTAAAGAATCCACCTGCAATGCAAGAGACTTGGGTTCGATCCCTGGGAGAAGGGAATGGCTACCCACTCTAGTATTCTGTCCTGGAGAATTCCATGGGCTATATGGTCCATGGGGTCACAAAGAGACAGACACAACTGAACGACTTTAACACACAGCTGTGATTCCCTCTCACATATGGACTGATAAAACTGTCATCAGTTGAGATGCAGATAGCTACAGGAGGAGCAGGTTTGGGGGAAAAGATCAGGAATTCAATGTGCAACATTTTGAGTTTGGGATGTCTATTAGACATCTTAGTGGAGGTGCTGAGTAGGCAGTTGGATATATTAGATTGTACATTGTGATACAGATCCAATTGAAGAATTGAACTTAAAGTTATAAGTATAGAAAGTGTTTTACAGTGTTTGAGTTGGAAGATATCACCAACGGAGGGTAGATTGAAATGAGAAGAACAGGGACCAAGCCTGGGCACACTCCCATTTTAAGAGGTTCAGGAGGGAAGAGGAACCAGTAAAGGTAACTGAGAAGAAGCAGCCAGAGAGGTCAGAGAAAAACAGGAGAACAGGGTCCTGGAATCCAACTGAAGACAGTAAACTGAGGAGGAGTGACTCATTAGCTGTGCCAAGTGCTGTTGATAGGTCCAGTAAGGATTAAGAATTGACCATTGGACTGAACAATGTAGAAGTTAGTCATGACATTGAGGACAGAAATTTCAGTGGAGTGGTGGAGGTGAACCTGGACTGTGTTCAAATGAAAATAGGAAGGAGGAGAAAAATTGGAAACAGTGATTAGAGACAACAATTACAAAGGAGTGAAGGAGTAGGAACCTGGAATGCTAGGTCCATGAATCAAGGCAAACTGGAAATGACCAAACAGGAGATGGCAAGAGAGAACGTAGACATTCTAGGAATCAGTAAACTAAAATGGACTGGAATGGGTGAATTTAACTCAGATGACCATTATATCTACTGCTGTCATCAGGAATCACTTAGAAGAAATGGAGTAGCCATCATGGTCAACAAAAGAGTCTGAAATGCAGTACTTGGATGCAGTCTCAAAAACGACAGAATGATCTTTGTTCATTTCCAAGGCAAACCATTCAATATTACAGTAATCCAAGCCTATGTCCCATCAAGTAGCACTGAAGAGGCTGAAGTTGAACGGTTCTATGAAGACCTACAAGATCTTTTAGAACTAACACCCAAAAAAGATGTCCTTTTCATTATAGGGGACTGGAATGCAGAAGTAGGATGTCAAGAAACACCTGGAGTAACAGGCAGATTTATCCTTGGAGCACGAAATGAAGCAGGGCAAAGGCAAATAGAGTTTTGCCAAGAGAACAAACTGGTCATAGAAAACACCCTCTTTCAACAACACAAGAGAAGGCTCTACACATGGACATCACCAGATGGTCAACACCGAAATCAGATTGACTATATTCTTTGCAGTCAAAGATGGAGACACTCTATACAGTTAGCAAAAACAAGACCGGGAGCTGACTGTGGCTCAGGTCATGAACTCCTTATTGCCAAATTCAGACTTAAATTGAAGAAAGTAGGGAAAACCACTAGCCCATTCAGATATGACATAAATCAAATCCCTTATGATTATACAGTGGAAGTGAGAAATAGATTTAAGGGACTAAATCTGATAGATAGAATGCCTGATGAACTATGGACGGAGGTTCGTGACATTGCACAGGAGACAGGGACCAAGACCATCCCCATGGAAAAGAAATGCAAGAAAGCAAAATGGCTGTCTGCGGAGGCCTTACAGATAGCTGTGAAAAGAAGAGAAGCGAAAAGCAAAGGAGAAAAGGAAAGATATAAGCATCTGAATGCAGAGTTCCAAAGAATAACAAGGAGAGATAAGAAAGCTTTCCTCAGCGATCAATGCAAAGAAATAGAGGAAAACAACAGAATAGGAAAGACAAGGAATCTCTTCAAGAAAATTAGAGATACCAAGGGAATATTTCATGCAAAGGTGGGCTCGATAAAGAACAGAAATGGTATGGACCTAACAGAAGGAGAAGATATTAAGAAGAGGTGGCAAGAATACACAGAAGAACTGTACAAAAAAGATCTTCATGACCAACATAATCACGATGGTGAGATCACTCACCTAGAGCCAGACACTGTGGAATGTGAAGTCAAGTGGGCCTTAGGAGGCATCACTACGAAGAAAGCTAGTGGAGGTGATGGAATTCCAGTTGAGCTATTTCAAATCCAGAAAGATGATGCTGTGAAAGTGCTGCACTCAATATACCAGCAAATTTGGAAAACTCAGCAATGGCCACGGGACTGGAAAAGGTCAGTTTTCATTCCAATCCCAAAGAAAGGCAATGCCAAAGAATGCACAAACTACCGCACAATTGCACTCATCTCACACGCTAGTAAAGTCATGCTCAAAATTCTCCAAGCCAGGATTCAGCAATATGTGAATTGTGAACTTCCAGATGTTCAAGCTGGTTTTAGAAAAGGCAGAGGAACGGAGATCAAATTGCCAACATCCTCTGGATCATGGAAAAACCAAGAGAGTTCCAGAAAAACATCTATTTCTGCTTCATTAACTATGCCAAAGCCTTTGACTGTGTGGCTCACAATAAACTGTGGAACATTCTGAAAGAGATGGGAATACCAGACCACCTGACCTGCCTCTTGAGAAACCTGTATGCAGGTCAGGAAGCAACAGTTAGAACTGGACATGGAACAAAAGACTGGTTCCAAATGGGAAAAGGAGTACGTCAAGGCTGTATATTGTCACCCTGCTTATTTAACTTATATGCAGAGTACATCATGAGGAACGCTGGGCTGGAAGAAGCACAAGCTGGAATCAAGATTGCTGGGAGAAATATCAATAATCTCAGATATGCAGATGGCACCATCCTTATGGCAGAAAGTGAAGAGGAACTAAAAAGCCTCTTGATGAACGTGAAAGAGGAGAGTGAAAAGGTTGGCTTGAAGCTCAACATTCAGAAAACAGAGATCATGGCATCTGGTCCCATCACTTCATGGCATATAAATGGGGAAACACTGGAAAAAGTGTCAGACTTTATCTTTGGGGGGAGCCAAAATCACTGCAGATGCTGACTGCAGCCATGAAATTAAAAGACGCTTACTCCTTGGAAGGAAAGTTAGGACCAATCTAGATAGCATATTAAAAAGCAGAGACATTACTTTGCCAACCAAGGTCCGTCTAGTCAAGGCTATGGTTTTTCCAGTGGTCATGTATGGATGTGAGAGTTGGACTGAGAAGAAAGCTGAGTGCCGAAGAATTGATGCTTTTGAACTGTGGTGTTGGAGAAGACTCTTGAGAGTCCCTTGGACTGCAAGGAGATCCAACCAGTTCATTCTAAAGGAGATCAGTCCTGGGTGTTCATTGGAAGGACTGATGCTAAAGCTGAAACTCCAATACTTTGGCCACCTCATGCGACGAGTTGACTCACTGGAAAAGACTCTGATGCTGGGAGGGATTGGGGGCAGGAGGAGAAGGAGAAAATGAGATGACTGGACGGCATCACCGACTTGATGGACATGATTTGAGTGAACTCCAGGAGTTGGTGATGGACAGGGAAGCCTGGTGTGCTGTGATTCATTGGGTAGCAAAGAGTCGAACACGACTGAGCAACTGAACTGAAGGAGTAGTCCAAGTCGATATCTGAAGGAAGAACATTCCTGAGAGATGGAACAGACATTGAAAAACCCTAGGCAACAGTGAGTGTGGCTTGTTTGAGAAACAGCAGCAAGACTTTGTTGGGGCAGTGAATGAGGTGGAGAGTGGGCAGAGAGCATGGGGGCTATGGAAGTAAAGTTGTCTGGGGCTCCCTTTGATACTAGTTTGATGTAAGTAGAAATCAATACTGGTTCAATCAACACCTTCAAATATTCATGTACCGGCAAAGGACATCAGGCACCCAGAAAAGCAGCCCATTGTCTTCGAAAGGAGGAAAGAAAAAAGATAAAAAGAGAGACAAAAGAGGTAAGGGCGGAGCTCCATCCCGGGAAGGGAGGCTTTAAAAAGAGAGAAGTTTCCAAACAACAGGAAACACTCTCACTGATGAGTCTGTGGTGAGCTTTGGAAACTCAGAAGGCCACATAACTGGGAGGAAAAAGAAAGAAATAATTAAAACCCACAGATTACCTGCCAAACAGTACCTCCCAGTGGAGAAGCAGTGCAGACGCCTGCAGACGCCATTAGCAAGTGGGGGCTGGGCAGGGAGGAGCTGGCTGAACTGCTTAGAGAAAGGACTGGGCTTGAATGCTGCGAGAACAATCTGAGAGAACTAACTGGGGCTAGCAAAGCAGACTGGAATAGCTTCCCCATGAAAAGGCAGAAAGCTCTAACCTAAGACTCTGCCAGCCCCCCTCACAGAACAAAGGGCTGAACAGAGCAAGTCGGCAGCGGTCGGCCCATCCCCCATCCCCCGCCGAGATAGTCAGGAAGGTCAGCCAGAGCCAGAGGGGGCAACCGTGGCCCCAGAAAGGCATCCGATATAAACTGCAGGCAGGCTTGTTGCTAATCAAGACTTCTTGGGCTCGGGGCGGTCTATATCTGCCTGAGAAGGTGCGCTGGTTGTATACCCAGAAAACCAAGTGGCAGGGACTGGGGACCGATAAGTCGCAGCAATGATGCTGGGAAAGGTTGGGGGCGGGAAAAGAAGGGGACAACCGAGAATGAGATGGCTGGATGGCATCACTGACTCTGTGGACATGGGTTTGAGTGAGCTCCGGGAGTTGGTGATGGACAGGGAGGCCTGGCGTGCTGTGATTCATGGGGTCGCAGAGAGTCGGACACGACTGAGCGACTGAACTGAACTGAACTGAACCATGCTCGCCAAACACCTGGTCACCTGAGCTGCTCGGACCGGGGAAGGCACAAAACGCAGGCCCAACCAAGTCTGCGCCTTTGTGGAGTACCCGAGAACCTGAACTTGAGCCGCTCAGACCTGGGAAGTGCATACAACCCAGCACCGGCCTTGGACAGTTCCCGGCAGAGCAACCTAGAGCCTGTGCAGTGTAGACTGGGACAACACACGCACTGTGAGCGGGGGCAAACCCAGTGGGGCCGAGACGCTGCAAGCACTCCCCACAGATGCCAGAGATATTTGTCTACAGTGTTCCTCCCTTCCCAGAACAGGACTGAACAACTGAGCCTTTAAAAAGTGTCCACCCACCCCCTAGTGGAGACAGCAATGGCAAGCCATTTCAGTACTATTGCCTAGAAAATCCCATGGATGGAGGAGCCTGGTAGGCTGCAGTCCATGGGGTCGCTAAGGGTCGGACACGACTGAGCTACTTCACTTTCACTTTTCACTTTCACGCATTGGAGAAGGAAATGGCAACCCACTCCAGTGTTCTTGCCTGGAGAATCCCAGGGACGGGGGAGCCTGGTGGGCTTCCATCTATGGGGTCGCAGAGAGTCAGACACGACTGAAGTGACTTAGCAGCAGCACCCCCTAGTGCCAGGGCAGTAATTAGACACTGAAGAGACCAGCAAATAGAAGCTAGAACAGAGGGAACCAACTCGGAAATGACAGATAGAGAAGTCTAGAGACTACTCCAAGAATAAGACCAAAAACCAGAGGCAAGAGGCTTAAGCCCAAATCCTGAGAACACCAGAGAACTCCTGACTCCAGGGAACATTAATCGATAGGAGCTCATCAAACACCTCCATACCTACACTAAAACCAAGCACCACCCAAGGGTCAACAAGTTCCAGAGCAAGACATACCACACAAATTCTCCAGCAACACAGGAGCATAGCCCTGAGCTTCAATATACAGGCTGCCCAAAGTCACTCCAAACCCACTGACATCTCATAACTCATTACTGGACACTTCATTGCACTCCAGAGAGAAGAAATCCAGCCCCACCCACCAGAACACCGACACAAGCTTCCCTAACCAGGGAACCTTGAGAAGTCACCCGTCCAACCCCACACACAGCGAGGAAACTACATAATAAAGAGAACTCCACAAACTGCAAGAAGAGGGAAAGGCCACCCCAAGCAAAGCAATATAAGCACGATGAAGGGGCAGAGAAATACCCAGCAAGTAAAGGAACAAGATAATTGCCCACCAACACAAACAAAAGAAGAAGATATAGGGAATCTACCTGATAAAGAATTTCGATGGTGAATATGATTCAAAATCTTGAAAGCAAAATGGAGTTACAGATAAATAACCTGGAGAAAATGATTGAGAAGATGGAAGAAAGATTTAATAAGGACTTAGAGGAAATAAAAAAGAGTCAATATGCAATGAATAATGCAATAGATGAGATCAGAAACACTCTGGAGGGAACAAACAGTAGAATAACAGAGGCAGAAGACAGGATAAGCGAGCTACAAGATAGAATTGTAGAAATAAATGAAACAGAGAGGAAAAAAGAAAAACGAATTAAAAGAAATGAGGACAATATTAGAGACCTCTGGGAAAATGTTAAACGCTCCAACATTCGAATCATAGGAGTCCCAGAAGAAGAAGACAAAAAGAAAGACCATGAGAGAATACTTGAGGAGATAATAGTTGAAAACTTCCCTAAAATGGGGAAAGAAATAATCACCCAAGTCCAAGAAACCCAGAGAGTCCCCAACAGGATAAAGCCAAGGCGAAATACTCCAAGACACATGATAATCAAATTAACAAAGATCAAACACAAAGAACAAATATTAAAAGCAGCAAGGGAAAAGCAGCAAATAACACACAAAGGGATTCCCATAAGGATAACAGCTGATCTTCCAACAGAAACTCTTCAGGCCAGGAGGGAATGGCAAGACATGCTTAAAGTGATGAAAGAAAATAACCTACAGGCCAGAGTACTGTACCCAGCAAGGATCTCATTCAAATATGAAGGAGAAATCAAAAGCTTTACAGACAAGCGAAAGCTGAGAGAATTCAGCATCACCAAACCAGCTCTCCGACAAATGCTAAAGGATCTTCTCTAGACAGGAAACACAGAAAGAGTGTATAAACTCGAACCCAAAGCAATAAAGAAAATGGCTACGGGATCGTACTTATCAATCATTACCTTAAACGTAAATGGGTTGAATGCCCCAACCAAAAGACAAAGGCTGACTGAATGGATACAAAAACAAGACCCCCATTATGTTGTCTACAAGAGACCCATGTCAAAACGAGGGACACATACAGACTGATAGTGAAGGGCTGGAAAAAGATATTCCACGCAAATAGAGAGCAAAAGAAAGCAGGAGTAGCAATACTCATATCAGATAAAACAGACTTTAAAACAAAGGCTGTGAAAAGAGACAAAGAAGGAAACTACATAATGATCAAAGGATCAATCCAAGAAGAAGATTTAACAATTATAAATATTTATGCACCCAACATAGGAGCACCACAATATGTAAGACAATTACTAACAAGTATGAAAGGGGAAATTAACAACAATGCAATAATAGTAGGAGATTTTATTTATTTTTTTTTCACAGTGTGAATTCCTTTATTTAAAGTATCCACAATCAGTAAAAAAAAAGACACACCCATTTGAAAATCTCAGAATTAAAATATGTTTCCAATCAGAAAGCAGGATTTATGGATTTTAAATTCAGCACTTTAACCATCCCCTGGGTACTCTGATAACCCAGGAGACTTCATCTAATTTCTCTCTTTGGGTCAGTCTCCAGTCCCAGCTCATCTGAGATGCTCTCTGATTCCTGCAGACACAGCACCTTCTTTGATAAAAATAGATTATTAGCTTTCTTTGTTTGGAGGCAATCAAACACTCTAAGAAGTGAAAGAAAGGTGCTAAAGACAGATAATCAGCTAATTGGAGCTTTCTGCCAATGGCACCCCACTCCAGTATTCTTTTTTTTTTTAATTTATTTTTTTTTATTTTACGATATTATATTGGTTGGTTTTGTCATACATTGACATGAATTCGCCCCAGGTGTACATGATTTCCCCTCCTGAACCCCCCTCTCACCTCCCTCCTCCCTTTATCCTCGCTCTGGGTCATCCCCGCACACCAGCCCCGAGTATTCTGTAACATGCATTGACCCTAAACTACTGATTCGCTTCACACATGACAACACACGTTTCAATGTCATTCTCTCAAATCATCCCACCCTCACCCTCTCCCACAAAGTCCCAAAGACTGTTCGATACAACTGTGTCTCTTTTGCTGTCTTGTATACAGGGTTATATTTCCATCTTTCTAAATTCCATATATATGTGTTAGTATACTGTATTGGTGCATTTCTTTCTGTCTTACTTCACTCTGTATAATAGGCTCCAGTTTCATCCATCTCATTAGAACTGATTCAAATGCATTCTTTTTACTGGCTGAGTAATACTCCATTGTGTATATGTACCAAAGCTTTCTTATCCATTCGTCTGCAGATGGACATCTAGGTTGCTTCCATGTCCTGGCTATTATAAACAGTGCTGCAATGAACATTGGAGTACATGTGTCTCTTTCAATTCTGGTTTCCTCGGTGTGTATGCCCAGAAGTGCGATTGCTGGATCATATGGCAGTTCTATTTCCAGTTTTTTGAGGAATCTCCACACTGTTCTCCAAAGTGGCTGTACTAGTTTGCATTCCCACGAACAGTGTAAGAGGGTTCCCTTCTCTCCACACCCTCTCCAGCATTTACTGCATGTAGACTTTTGGATAGAAGCCATTCTGACTGGTGTGAAATGGTATCTCATTGTGGTTTTGATTTGCATTTCTCTGATTATGAGGGATGTTGAGCATTTTTTCATGTGTTTGTTAGCCATCTTTATGTCTTTGGAGAAATGTCTGTTTAGTTCTTTGGTCCATTTTTTGATTGGGTCATTTATTTTTCTGGAATTGAGCTGCAGGAGCTGCTTATATATTTTGGAGATTAATCCTTTATCAGTTGCTTCATTTGCTATTATTTTCTCCCATTCTGAAGGCTGTCTTTTCACCTTGCTTATAGTTTCCTTTGCTGTGCAGAAGCTTTTGATTTTAATTAGGTCCCATTCGCTTATTTTTGCTTTTATTTCCAATATTCTGGGAGGTGGGTCTTGGAGGATCCTGCTGTGATTTATGTCGGAGAGTGTTTTGCCTATGTTCTCCTCTAGGAGTTTTATAGAATCTGGTCTTACCTTTAGATCTTTAATCCATTTTGAGTTTATTTTGGTGCATGGTGTTAGGAAGTGTTCTAGTTTCATTCTTTTACAAGTGGCTGACCAGTTTTCCCAGCACCACTTGTTAAAGAGACTGTCTTTTCTCCATTGTACATTCTTGCCTCCTTTGTCAAAGATAAGGTGTCCATAGGTACGTGGATTTATCTCTGGGCTTTCTATTTTGTTCCATTGATCTATATTTCTGTCTTTATGCCAGTACCATACTGTCTTGATGACTGTGGCTTTGTAGTAGAGCCTGAAGTCCGGCAGGTGAATTCCCCCAGTTCAATTCTTCTTCCTCAAGATTGCTTTGGCTATTCGAGGTTTTTTGTATTTCCATACAAATTGTGAGATTATTTGTTCTAGTTCTGTGAAAAATATCGTTGGTAGCTTGATAGGGATTGCGTTGAATGTATAAATTACTTTGGGTAGTATACTCATTTTTACAATATTTATTCTTCCAATCCACGAACACGGTATATTTCTCCATCTATTAGTGTCCTCTTTGATTACTTTCACTACTGTTTTATAGTTTTCTATGTACAAGTCTTTTGTTTCCTTAGGTAGATATATTCCTGCGTATTTAATTCTTTTTGTTGCAACAGTGAATGGAATAGTTTCCTTAATTTCTCTTTCTATTTTCTCATTATTAGTGTATAGGAATGCAAGGGATTTCTGTGTGTTGATTTTATATCCTGCAACTTTACTGTATTCATTCATTAGCTCTAGTAGTTTTCTGGTAGAGTCTTTAGGGTTTTCTGTGTAGAGGATCATGTCATCAGCGAACAGTGAAAGCTTTACTTCTTCTTTTCCAATTTGTATTCCTTTTATGTCTTTTTCTGCTCTGATTGCTGTGGCCAAAACTTCCAGAACTATGTTGAAGAGTAGTGGTGAGAGTGGGCACCCTTGTCTTGTTCCTATCTTTAGGGGAAATGCTTTCAGTTTTTCACCATTGAGGATAATGTTTGCTGTGGGTTTGTCATATATAGCTTTTATTGTGTTGAGGTATGTCCCTTCTATTCCCACTTTCTGGAGGGTTTTTATCATAAATGGATGATGAATTTTGTCGAAGGCTTTCTCTGCATCTATTGAGATAATCATATGATTTTTATTTTTCAGTTTGTTAATGTGGTGTATTACATTGATTGATTTGCGGATATTGAAGAATCCTTGCATTCCTGGGATAAAGCCCACTTGGTCATGATGTATGATCTTCTTAATGTGTTGTTGGATTCTGATTGCTAGAATTTTGTTAAGGATTTTTGCATCTATGTTCATCAGTGATATTGGCCGGTACTTTTCTTTTATTGTGGGGTCTTTACCAGGTTTTGGGATTAGGGTGATGGTGGCCTCATAGAATGAGTTTGGAAGTTTCCCTTCCTCAGCAATTTTCTGGAAGAGTTTGAGTAGAATAGGTGTTAGCTCTTCTCTAAATTTTTGGTAGAATTCAGCTATGAAGCCATCTGGACCTGGGCTTTTGTTTGCTGGGAGATTTTTGATTACAGTTTCAATTTCCGTGCTTGTGATGGGTCTGTTCAGATTTTCTATTTCTTCCTGGTTCAGTTTTGGAAAGTTGTACTTTTCTAGGAATTTGTTCATTTCTTTCAGGTTATTCATTTTAATTGCCATATAATTGCTGATAGTATTCTCTAATAATCCTTTGTATTTCTGTGGTATCAGTTGTGATCTCTCCATTTTCATTTCTAATTTTATTGATTTGGTTCTTCTCCCTTTGTTTCTTGATGAATCTGGCTAGTGGTTGGTCAATTTTATTTGCCTTCTCAAAGAACCAGCTTTTGGCTTTGTTGATTTTTGCTATGGTCTCTTTTGTTTCTTTTGCATTTATCTCTGCCCTAATTTTTACGATTTCTTTCCTTCTACTGACCCTGGAGTTCTTCATTTCTTCCTTTTCTAGTTGCTTTAGATGTAGAGTTAGGTTATTTAGTTGACTTTTTTCTTGTTTCTTGAGGTGTGCCTGTATTGCTATGAACTTCCCCCTTAGCACTGCTTTTACAATGTCCCAGAGGTTTTGGGTTGTTGTGTTTTCATTTTCATTCATTTCTATGCATATTTTGATGTCTCTTTTGATTTCTTCTATAATTTGTTCATTATTCAGCAGCGTGTTGTTTAGTCTCCATATGTTGGCATTTTTAATAGTTATTCTCCTGTAATTGAGATCTAATCTTACTGCATTGTGGTCAGAAAAGATGCTTGGAATGATTTCAATTTTTTTGAATTTACCTAGGCTAGATTTATGACCCAGGATGTGATCTATCCTGGAAATGGTTCCGTGTGCACTTGAGAAAAAGGTGAAATTCATTGTTTTGGGGTGAAATGTCCTATAGATATCTATTAGGTCTAACTGGTCTATTGTATCATTTAAAGATTGTGTTTCCTTGTTAATTTTCTGTTTAGTTGATCTATCCATAGATGTAAGTGGGGTGTTAAAATCTCCCACTATTGTTGTGTTATTGTTAATTTCCCCTTTCATACTTGTTAGTAATTGTCTTACATATTGCGGTGCTCCTATGTTGGGTGCATAAATATTTATAATTGTTATATCTTCTTCTTGGATTGATCCTTTGCTCATTATGTAGTTTCCTTCTTTGTCTCTTTTCACAGCCTTTGTTTTAAAGTCTATTTTATCTGATATGAGTATTGCTACTCCTGCTTTCTTCTGGTCTCTATTTGCATGGAATATCTTTTTCCAGCCCTTCACTTTCAGTCTGTATGTGTCCCTCGTTTTGAGGTGGGTCTCTTGTAGACAACATATATGGGGGTTTTGTTTTTGTATCCATTCAGTCAGCCTTTGTCTTTTGGTTGGGGCATTCAACCCATTTACGTTTAAGGTAATGATTGATAAGTACGATCCCGTAGCCATTTTCTTTATTGCTTTGGGTTCAAGTTTATACACTCTTTCTGTGTTTCCTGTCTAGAGAAGATCCTTTAGCATTTGTTGGAGAGCTGGTTTGGTGATGCTGAATTCCCTCAGCTTTTGCTTGGCTGTAAAGCTTTTGATTTCTCCTTCATATTTGAATGAGATCCTTGCTGGGTATAGTAATCTGGGCTGTAGGTTATTTTCTTTCATCACTTTAAGTATGTCTTGCCATTGCCTCCTGGCCTGAAGAGTTTCTGTTGAAAGATCAGCTGTTATCCTTATGGGAATCCCCTTGTGTGTTATTTGCTGCTTTTTCCTTGCTGCTTTTAATATTTGTTCTTTGTGTTTGATCTTTGTTAATTTGATTATCATGTGTCTTGGAGTATTTCACCTTGGGTTTATCCTGTTGGGGACTCTCTAGGTTTCTTGGACTTGGGTGATTATTTCTTTCCCTAATTTAGGGAAGTTTTCAACTATTATCTCCTCAAGTATTCTCTCATGGTCTTTCTTTTTGTTTTCTTCTTCTGGGACTCCTATGATTCGAATGTTGGAGCGTTTAACATTTTCCCAGAGGTCTCTAATATTGTCCTCATTTCTTTTAATTCGTTTTTCTTTTTTCCTCTCTGTTTCATTTATTTCTACAATTCTATCTTGTAGCTCGCTTATCCTGTCTTCTGCCTCTGTTATTCTACTGTTTGTTCCCTCCAGAGTGTTTCTGATCTCATCTATTGCATTATTCATTGTATATTGACTCTTTTTTATTTCTTCTAAGTCCTTATTAAATCTTTCTTCCATCTTCTCAATCCTTTTCTCCAGGTTATTTATCTGTAACTCCATTTTGCTTTCAAGATTTTGAATCATATTCACCATCGAAATTCTTTATCAGGTAGATTCCCTATATCTTCTTCTTTTGTTTGTGTTGGTGGGCAATTATCTTGTTCCTTTACTTGCTGGGTATTTCTCTGCCCCTTCATCGTGCTTATATTGCTTTGCTTGGGGTGACCTTTCCCTCTTCTTGCAGTTTGTGGAGTTCTCTTTATTATGTAGTTTCCTCGCTGTGTGTGGGGTTGGACGGGTGACTTGTCCGGGTTCCCTGGTTAGGGAAGCATGTGTCGGTGTTCTGGTGGGTGGAGCTGGATTTCTTCTCTCTCCTTTAGAAGACAATGGGCTGCTTTTCTGGGTGCCTGATGTCCTCTGCTAGTATTCAGAATTTGTTCTATGGACTTTACTTGGCATTCAAATATTCTTTGATGAATTTGTGGGGGAGAGAGTGGTCTCGCCATCTTATCCCTCCACCATCTTATTCCTTCCTCCCCAAAACACTGGATCCTTATATTCCACTTGGTCAAGGAGTATCTCTTCACAGCTGCTCCAGCAAGGTGCAGCCACTGTACCTTACCTTGGACGAGGGGTATCTCCTCAAGACCGCCCCTCCTGCTTTGAATGTGGAGCAGCTCTTCTCGGCCCTCTGGTGCCCAGGCAGCCACCGCCTCTTGGACATGGTACAGCTCCTCTCAGCCACCGCCCTAATCTTGGGCACGGGGTAGCTCCTCTCAGCCATGATTCTGCAAGTGGTCGGTTGCGCTGGAGCCGGGCGTCACTTGCGTCTGCGCCGCCGGAGCCGGGCATCTCTCGCATCTGCGCCGCCGGAGCCAGGCATCTCTCACCAGTAGGAGATATTAATACCCCACTTACATCTGTGGATAGATCAACTAAACAGAAAATTAACAAGGAAACACAAACTTTAAATGATACAATAGACCAGTTAGACCTAATAGATATCTATAGGACATTTCACCCCAAAACAATGAATTTCACCTTTTTCTCAAGTGCACACGGAACCTTTTCCAGGATAGATAACATCCTAGGCCATAAATCTAGCCTTAATAAATTCAAAATAATTGAAATCATTCCAAGCATCTTTTCTGACCACAATGCAGTAAGATTAGATCTCAATTACGGGAGAAAAACAATTAAAAATGCCAACATATGGAGGCTGAACAACACGCTGCTGAATAATGAACAAATTATAGAAGAAATCAAAAGAGAAATCAATATATGCATAGAAATGAATGAAAATGAAAACACAACAACCCAAAACCTCTGGGACACTGTAAAAGCAGTGCTAAGGGGGAAGTTCATATCAATAGAAGCACACCTCAAGAAACAAGAAAAAAGTCAACTAAATAACCTAACTCTACATCTAAAGAAACTAGAAAAGGAAGAAATGAAGAACTCCAGGGTCAGTAGAAGGAAAGAAATCGTAAAAATTAGGGCAGAGATAAATGCAAAAGAAACAAAAGAGACCGTAGCAAAAATCAAGAAAGCCAAAACTGGTTCTTTGAGAAGGTAAACAAAATTGACCAACCACTAGCCAGACTCATCAAGAAACACAGGGAGAAGAAACAAATCAATAAAATTAGAAATGAAAATGGAGAGATCACAACCAAAATACACAGAAATACAAAGGATTATTAAAGAATACTATCAGCAATTATATGGCAATAAAATGAATAACCTGGAAGAAATGGACAAATTCCTAGAAAAGTACAACTTTCCAAAACTGAACCAGGAAGAAATAGAAAATCTGAACAGACCCATCACAAGCATGGAAATAGACGCTGTAATCAGAAATCTTCCAGCAAACAAAAGCCCAGGTCCACATGGCTTCACAGCTCAATTCTACCAAAAATTTAGAGAAGAGCTAACACCTATTCTACTCAAACTCTTCCAGAAAATTGCTGAGGAAGGGAAACTTCCAAACTCATTCTATGAGGCCACCATCACCCTAATCCCAAAACCTGGTAAAGACCCCACAATAAAAGAAAAGTACCGGCCAATATCACTGATGAACATAGATGCAAAAATCCTTAACAAAATTCTAGCAATCAGAATCCAACAACACATTAAGAAGATCATACATCATGACCAAGTGGGCTTTATCCCAGGAATGCAAGGATTCTTCAATATCCGCAAATCAATCAATGTAATACACCACATTAACAAACTGAAAAATAAAAATCATATGATTATCTCAATAGATGCAGAGAAAGCCTTCGACAAAATTCATCATCCATTTATGATAAAAACCCTCCAGAAAGTGGGAATAGAAGGGACATACCTCAACACAATAAAAGCTATATATGACAAACCCACAGCAAACATTATCCTCAATGGTGAAAAACTGAAAGCATTTCCCCTAAAGATAGGAACAAGACAAGGGTGCCCACTCTCACCACTACTCTTCAACATAGTTCTGGAAGTTTTGGCCACAGCAATCAGAGCAGAAAAAGACATAAAAGGAATACAAATTGGAAAAGAAGAAGTAAAGCTTTCACTGTTCGCTGATGACATGATCCTCTACACAGAAAACCCTAAAGACTCTACCAGAAAACTACTAGAGCTAATGAATGAATACAGTAAAGTTGCAGGATATAAAATCAACACACAGAAATCCCTTGCATTCCTATACACTAATAATGAGAAAATAGAAAGAGAAATTAAGGAAACTATTCCATTCACTGTTGCAACAAAAAGAATTAAATACGTAGGAATATATCTACCTAAGGAAACAAAAGACTTGTACATAGAAAACTATAAAACACTAGTGAAAGTAATCAAAGAGGACACTAATAGATGGAGAAATATACCGTGTTCGTGGATTGGAAGAATAAATATTGTAAAAATGAGTATACTACCCAAAGTAATTTATACATTCAACGCAATCCCTATCAAGCTACCAACGATATTTTTCACAGAACTAGAACAAATAATCTCACAATTTGTATGGAAATACAAAAAAAAAAAACCTCGAATAGCCAAAGCAATCTTGAGGAAGAAAAATGGAACTGGGGGAATTCACCTGTCGGACTTAGGCTCTACTACAAAGCCACAGTCATCAAGACAGTATGGTACTGGCATAAAGACAGAAATATAGATCAATGGAACAAAATAGAAAGCCCAGAGATAAATCCATGCACCTATAGACACCTTGTCTTTGAAAAAGGAGGCAAGAATATAAAATGGAGAAAAGACAGTCTCTTTAACAAGTGGTGCTGGGAAAACTGGTCAGCCACTTGTAAAAGAATGAAACTAGAACACTTCCTAACACCATACACCAAAATAAACTCAAAATGGATTAGAGAGCTAAATTTTAGATCAGAAACTATAAAACTCCTAGAGGAGAATGTAGGCAAAACACTCTCTGACATAAATCACAGCAGGATCCTCCAAGACCCACCTCCCAGAATATTGGAAATAAAAGCAAAAATAAACAAATGAGACCTAATTAAAATCAAAAGCTTCTGCACAGCAAAGGAAACTATAAGCAAGGTGAAAAGACAGCCTTCAGAATGGGAGAAAATAATAGCAAATGAAGCAACTGATAAAGGATTAATGTCCAAAATATATAAACAGCTCTTGCAGCTCAATTCCAGAAAAATAAACGACCCAATCAAAAAATGGGCCAAAGAACTAAACAAACATTTCTCCAAAGAAGACATACAGATGGCTAACAAACACATGAAAAAATGCTCAACATCCCTCATAATCAGAGAAATGCAAATCAAAACCACAATGAGATACCATTTCACACCAGTCAGAATGGCTGCTATCCAAAAGTCTACATGCAATAAATACTGGAGAGGGTGTGGAGAAAAAGAAACCCTCTTACACTGTTGGTGGGAATGCAAACTAGTACAACCACTATGGAGAACAGTGTGGAGATTCCTCAAAAATCTGGAAATAGAACTGCCATATGATCTAGCAATTGCACTCCTGGGCATACACACCGAGGAAACCAGAATTGAAAGAGACACATGTACTCCAATGTTCATCGCAGCACTGTTTATAATAGCAAGGATATGAAAGCAACCTAGATGTCCATCTGCAGATGAATGGATAAGAAAGCTTTGGTACATATACTCAATGGGGTATTACTCAGCCATTAAAAAGAATGCATTTGAACCAGTTCTAATGAGGTGGATGAAACTAGAGCCTATTATACAGAGTGAAGTAAGCCAGAAAGAAAAACACCAATACACTATACTAACGCATATATATGGAATTTAGAAAGATGCAAATTATAACCCTGTATACAAGACAGCAAAAGAGACACAGATGTATAGAACAGTCTTTGGGACTCTGTGGGAGAGGGTGAGGGTGGGATGGTTTGGGAGAATGGCATTGAAACATGTATATTATCATATGTGAAACGAATCGCCAGTTCAGGGTAGATGCATGTTACAGGATGCTCGGGACTGGTATGCAGGGATGACCCAGAGGGAGGATAAGGGGAGGAGGGAGGTGGGAGGGGGGTTCGGGAAGGAGAACTCATGTACACCCGGGGCGGATTCATGTCAATGTATGGCAAAACCAACCACTATAATATTGTAAAATAATTAGCCTCCAATTAAAAAAAAAAAAGACCCCAAATAGCCAAAACAATCTTGAGAAAGAAGATTGGAGATGGAGTAATCAACCTTCCTGACTTCAGACTACAAAGCTACAATTATCAAGACAGTATGTTTCTGGCACAAAAACATAAATATACACCAAGGAAATAGGATAGAAAGCCCAGAGATAAACCCACACACCCATCAACACCTTATATTTGACAAAGGAGGCAAGAATATACAATAGAGAAAAGATAGTCTCATCATAAGTGATGCTGGGAAAACTTGCACTGCTATGTGTAGAAGACTGAATTGAGAACATTTCTTAACAGCATACACAAAGATAAACTCAAAATGGATTACAAACCTAAATGTAAAACCAGAAACTCTAAAACTCTTAGAGGAAAACATAAGCAGAACACTCTTTGACATAAATCACAGCAAGATCCTCTGTGACTCACCTTCTAGAGTAATGGAAATAAAAATAAACTATTGGGACCTAATTAAACTTAAACGCTTTTGCACAACAAAGGAATCTATCAACAAAGTTTATAGAAAAGACAACCCTCAGAATGGGAGAAAATAATAGCAAATGAAACAACTGACAAAGGATTAATCTCCAAAACATACAAGCAGCTCATGAAGCTCAATACCAAAAAAGAAACAACCCAATCAAAAAGTGGGCAGAACACCTGAACAGACATTTCTCCAAAGAAGACATACACATGGTTAATAAACACATGAAAAGATGCTCAACATCACTCACTATCAGAGACATGCAAATCAAAATTACAGTGAGGTATCACCTCACAATGTGAGAATAGCCATCATCAGAAAATCTACAAACAGTAAAAGCTAGAGAGGGTGTGGTAAAAAGGGAACACTCTTGCACTGTCAGTGGGAATGTAAATTGATACAGTCACTGTGGAGAACAGTATGGAGTCTCCTTAAGAAACTAGGAATAAAACTACCATATGAGCCAACAATCCCACTACTGGGCATATACCCTTAGAAAGCCATAATTGAAAAAGACACATGTACCCCAGTGTTCATTGCAGCACTACTTGATATAGCTTCCCTGGTAGCTCAGACAGTTAAGCATTCAATCCCTGGGTTGGGAAGATCCCGTGAAGAATGGAATGGCTACTCACTTACATATTCTTTGGAGAATTCCATACACAGAGGAGCCTGGCGGACTATAGTCCATGGGCTCACAAAGAATTGGACAGGAGTGAGTGACTAAAATGTTACAATAGTTAGGACATGGAAGCAACCTAGATGTTCATCTGTAGATGAATGGATAAAGAAGCTGTAGTACATATATAATAATACAATGGAATATTATTCAGTCACAAAAAGGTGCACGTTCGAGTCTATTTAATGAGGTGGATGAACCTAGAGCTTATTATACAGAGTGAAGTTAGAAAGAGAAAACAAATATTTTATTTTAATGCATATATATGGAATCTAGACAGATCATCAAACAAGTCAACCCTTAAGGAAAGAAACCCTGAACGCTCACTAGAAGGACTGATGCTGAAGCTGAAGCTCCAATGTTTGGCCATCTGCTGTGAAGAGCCAACTCATTGGAAAAGACTCTGTTGCTAAGAATGATTGAAGGCAGAATGAGAAGAGGGTGACAGAGGATGAGATGGTTGGTTGACATCACCACTTCAATGGACATCAACTTGGGCAAACTCTGGGAGATGGTGAGGGCCAGGGAGGCCTGGTGTGCTTCAGTCCATGGGGTTGCAAAGAGCCGGACATGACTTGACAACTAAACAACAGACAGATGATACTGATGAACCTATTTGAAGGGCAGCAGAGGAGACACAGACATAGAGAACAGTCTTGTGGACACAGTGGGAGAAGAAAAGGGTGGGATGAATTGCGAGAGTAGCATGGAAACATATACAGTACAATATGGAAAATAGCCACCAGGAATTTGCTGTATGACGCCGGGAGCTTAAACCAGTGCTCTGTGACAAAATAGGGGGTGGGATGGGGTGGGAGATGGGAGGGAAGTCCAAGAGGGAGGGGACATATGTATACTTACGGCTGATTCATGTTGACGTATGACAGAACCCAACAAAATATCATAAAGAAATTTTCTTCTTATTAATAATAAGTTAAAAAAGAAAAATGCATTAAATACTCATTACTCTAGTCAAGGCTATGGTTTTTCCTGTGGTCATGTATGGATGTGAGAGTTGGACTGTGAAGAAAGCTGAGTGCCAAAGAATTGATGCTTTTGAACTGTGGTGTTGGAGAAGACTCTTGAGAGTCCCTTGGACTGCAAGGAGATCCAGCCAGTCCATTCTAAAGGAGATCAATCCTGGGTGTTCATTGGAAGGACTGATGCTAAAGCTGAAACTGCAATACTTTGGCCACCTCATGCGACAAGTTGTCTCACTGGAAAAGACTCTGATGCTAGGAAAGGTTGGGGGCGGGAGGAGAAGGGGACAACAGAGAACGAGATGGCTGGATGGCATCACCGACTCTGTGGACATGAGTTTGAGTGAACTCCAGGAGTTGGTGATGGACAGGGAGGCCTGGCGTGCTGTGATTCATGGGGTCGCGGAGAGTTGGACACGACTGAGCGACTGAACTGAACTGAACTTACCCAACCCTAAACATGCTCAGAACACTTATATTTATTAGCCTGGGTGTGTGAAAGTCACTCAGTAGTGTACACCTCTTTTCAACCCCATGGACTATGCAATCCATGGAATTCTCCAGGCCAGAATACTAGAGTGGGTAGCTGCTCCCTTCTCCAGGGGATCTTCCCAACCCAGGTATCGAACCCAGGTCTCCCAAATAGCAGGAGGATTCTTTACCAACTGAGCCACCAGGGAAGCCCAAGAATAATGGAGTGGCTAGCCTATCCCTTCTCCAGAGTAAATTCTCAACCCAGAAATTGAACCAGGGTCTCCTGCATTAAAGGCACATTCTTCACCAGCTGAGCTACCAGGGAAACCCATTTATTAGCCTACATCTGGGCAAAATCATCTAACACAAAAGCTCTTTTATAATAAAAATGTTCACTATCTCATGTAATTTACTGAGTATGGTACTGAAAGTGAAAAACAGAATGGTTGAACAGGTACAGAATGAGTGGAAGCATATCAGGATCAGTTGTTTACCTTGTGATCACTCAGTTGACTGGGAGCTGAAACTCTGCTGCTGCCCAGCATCATGAGAGAGTATCCTACCACTTATTGCTGGCCAGGAGAAACATCAAAATTCAAAAGCTTATGGTTGTGTGTTTTTCCTATGGACAAGTTTATCTGTGTGAGTTCAGGCTCACCGAGGTGTATCTGAACTTAGCTAGAGTTATGATTTTGCCAGGAAGCAATACAAAGTGAGAGAGGGGCAGGAGAGTGGAGGGTATATGTCAGTGAGTGGTCACAAAGACTGAGCATGACATCTGAGCTAGGGAAGGAGGGGAGAGAAAACAGGAAGGGAGAGAGAGATGGTGAAATCTAGTAAGACTAATGGACTAGAGATTCCGGTGAGGTTAAAGGGTAGTGGAGACTGGTACCAAAGGGAATGCACTGGAAAAAGAGGAGGTGTATCAGAACGATCATTCTTGTGTTCACCAGGAATTAAGACAGGACAACTACTGTTGGGAGTGACTTAGTGCACGAGCTAAAATCTTTAAGAAATAAAGGAGAGGAGCACTGAAGTTTGCTTGATGATGATAATGCAGGCTAGTTGGTGACACAAGTTGTCAAAAGCAGGAGGTTTGGAGGGGGTGTGTGAGAGGAATGCTCTAAAGGCAGCAATGAGAAGTATGGAAGACATTTACCAGAGCTTTAGGCTCTGTGAGACAATGGTCATGGGAGAAGAAAACTCTTTCTCTTGAGTGGGCCTCAGGGGACACAGAATCCTCAAGGAAGAACATGGTTTCTGTTAGGGTAAGACAAAGAAGGGCACATTCAGAGAAGAGGGTGATGATATGGAGGAATTATTGAGGTTGCATTGCATTTTAAGAGTAGGGAAGGGGTGTGAGAAGTGAAGTAAAGAGATGTGGTCACAGCCTCATGGAATTTAGAATGTAGAAGTTGAGGAGTATCATGGGGATTTGGGGGTTCTTGTGGCAACCGGCACAAATGGGAATGGAGATTATGATGAGGTGAGTTCTAATGGATTTGAGGCAGATCGATTCAAGATAAACTTTGAAGTTTGGAACAGGAGTGAAGAGGTGACTATCTGGGGCTTCCTGTTGACCCCAAGAGATGTGGAAGTTCAGTCTTACACCTGGACCACTGGACAACAGAATGCTCCATATTGCTCCTGGAGACAGATCACATAAATCTGCAGTGATGGAAAATGAGGCTAGAAACTACATATCACATTCAGGGTAGAAGTACCACTTGGAAAGTGAGAGGGGAATGGAAATGGGGTGAAAGTTAAGGAAACTTCAATTTTTCTATAATATCTCTATTCCTCTGAAAGGCAAAGTAAATATACCTAAATATTAACAGCATCTAACTCTCATTGGAAGGACTGATGCTAAAGCTGAAACTGCAATACTTTGACCACCTCATGCGACGAGTTGACTCACTGGAAAAGACTCTGATGCTAGGAAAGGTTGGGGGCAGGAGGAGAAGGGGACGACAGAGAATGAGATGGCTGGATGGCATCACCGACTCTGTGGACAACTCCAGGAGTTGGTGATGGACAGGGAGGCCTGGCGTGCTGTGATTCATGGGGTCGCGGAGAGTCGGACACGACTGAGTGACTGAACTGAACTGAACTGAACTGAACTCTGAGTGGTGGAAACACTGGTGTTTCTTATATTTAATGCCTGGGACATTGTAGATACACAGTGAAAGCTATTTTTTGAATGAGCATGTTTTTCTGTTTTAAAAGCTCCTCCTAGGGGATGACAGAGAATGAGATGGCTGGATGGCATCACCGACTCGATAGACATGAGTTTGAGTGAACTCCAGGAGTTGGTGATGGACAGGGAGGCCTGGCATGCTGTGATTCATGGGGTCGCAAAGAGTCGAACACAACTGAGTGACTGAACTGAACTGAACAAACATGCAAAACTCTCAAGTTAGCACACTGTGCTACAAGAGCATAGAAAAATATGAGAAGTGGGGGAGGTGTGAGAAATGCTGAGGAAAGAGTGATCGCTGATCTATGTAGAAATCTACCACCATACATGAGCCATATCGAAAATATGGAGTGCAAGCTGAAGACAGTCTTATCTCCATTTTACTTTAATAGTCTAAGGTTCTGGGTGAGTATCCAGAAAATGACCTTGGAAGTCTGCGTTCTTCCAAGTACCTACCAGATCCTCGCTCTTCTCACCAACAGAGACACTGGGTGGTGCTGCTGTCTAAAAATTCTGCTCTATCCTGGAGTTATTATTTCAGTCTAAAGACTCATTGGAAAAGACCCTGATGCTGGGAAAGATTGAGGGCAGGAGGAGAAGGGGACGACAGAGGATGAGATGGTTGGATGGCATCACCAACTCAATGGACATGGGTTTGGGTGGACTCCGGGAGTTGGCGATGGACAGGGAGGCCTGGTGTGCTGCGCTTCATGGAGTCGCAAAGAGTAGGACACGACTGAGTGACTGGACTGAACTGAAAGACGGGTATTCATCTAAACACTACTGTAGATGGGGCTTCCCAGATGGCGCTAGTGGTAAAGAAACAGCCTGCCAATGCAGGAGACATAAGAGACATGAGTTTTATCCCTTGCTAGGGAGGATTCCCTGGAGGAGAACATGGCAACCCACTCCAGTGTTCTTGCCTGGGGAATTCCATGGACAGAGGAGCCTGGCGAGCTACAGTCCATAAGGATGCAAAGAGTCGGACACATCTGAAGTGACTAAGCATGCTTGCACCCTACTGTTGACCAAGCAAAGTGCTTGGGATTAGAGATATAAAGATGAATAGCCTCAGCAGATTCTCCTCTGATTACACTGCTACCATGTTCAGTGGATAAGAAATTAGAAAATGTGACTTACATAGGAGAGCACCACTATTACAGAAATGCCCAGTTGTGGGAGTGAAAGACCCTGAACGACCCACCCTTTCCATAAGCACACCTCCCCCACCAGCTGGTCAAGGATTACAACAGACAACAGTGAGCATCACTGGTCATCATCACAAGCTTTGGCTCCTTTGGATATAAAATGACGAGAGAACCTGAATACAGCTCCTTCATCTTGAATCTCAGAGCTTCAGGTGTTCAGAACTAACTGGGTAAGATGTGTCTGTTTGTTGTAGAGGCCCCTGTTATTATGGAGGACTGAGTACACTTGGGAGGAAGGGAAGTGGACCCTCAGGACTAAAGTAGTGGGAGAAGCAGGGGAGGTAGGCCAGCCATCAATCCCTGGAGGAATCAGAGTGTGTTTGGATGGAGTCTGGGGAGGCGAATCTGGTATGAAGTTGCTTCTGCTGCTGCTGCTAAGTCGCTTCAGTCGTGTACGACTCTGTGCTACCTCATAGATGGCAGCCAACAGGCTCCACCGTCCCTGGGATTCTCCAGGCAAGAACACTGGAGTGGGTTGCCATTTCCTTCTCCAATGCATGAAAGTGAAAAGTGAAAGTGAAGTCACTCAGTCATGTCCAACTCGTTGCGACCCCATGGACTGCAGCCTACCAGGCTCCTCCATCCATGGGATTTTCCAGGCAAGAGTACTGGAGTGGGTTGCCATTGCCTTCTCTGGTATGAAGTTACTAACATCCAGTTGTAGGGGTGAAGTCCTGAGTAGAGGAGAGATAGTGGACTCAGGCCAGCAAGGCTAAAGCGGTGGGAGGGGCGAGGAGGCGGGTCTGGGATTCCTTGGCCAATTGAAGAGGACTGGGGCGGAGCCTGTCACGCACCATATAACTGAGGGGTTTGGCGCAGGAAGGCTAACCTCATCTAGAGTGCTAAGCGGTGTCAGTGCAACCCTCTACCTTTCTCTGATCTTCCAGCCTTCAAGTGAGGACGTGTGTCCCCGCCGGAGCCAGGGGACTATGGGGACAGGAGGGCGTGGCGGCCGCGGGGCGGACGAATCGGGTCTGCAGGAATTGGAGGGGTGGAGATTAGGGTGGACGATTTGTAGCGGCGCCTCCTGGGGAGTCCACACCTTCTTCTTCGCAGTACTGCCTTCTGAGCAGGATTCGGATCCCTCTTGGGTTGGCCCCTGGCAGGACCGAGGCGGGAGCCCCAGGAGCGGCCATCCACTGCAGCTGTAGGTCCGATGCTGAGGGGACAAAGAGTTTGGGGCTCAGAAGGAGCCCTCTGGGATTGGCCCTTCGCTCCCTGCCCTCCTGTGACTGCTAGGTTGGACTGGGCTACCAACAATGATGATAGTTATTTTAAAATGTAAGCAAATTGCTGCTAACAACGTGGCTTATGAGCCCGGCCCTGCTATTTTTTATTTAAAGTTCCTGTTTCTCCACCTCTGGAGATTGGCAGCTGATCGCTTGTCCAGGAGGGTCCTAGGGTGACCACGATGGAGGGGAGGCATACTCGGGACATCTGGTTGCTAGGGGGCCTCTCCATTCTCGTCTGGGCACTAGACATCTCTTACTCCACCGGGGTGAGACCAGACACGGGCCGGAGAGCTCTGCTTTCTGGGCTCAGAGGTCTCCTATTGTTGCCTCTGGACAAACCCAGAATGATCACTGGACACCTCACCTCCTAGCTTCATCTCTTCCTCTCTCCTCTTGAGGAGAAAACATGGTAAAATAAAAATCGACTCTGTTTGGTTTATCCCTTTCTACTGAGGTTCTTGGTTTGATCGTAATTAGTTGTGCCATCTTACAGCATTTAAAAACCAGTCCCACAAGGAGCTATTGTGAGACATGTAATTAGTTTTCTGGGTTTTTTTCATTTTTTTTCTTTAATTTATATATATATTTTTTGGAGGCTAATCATTTTACAATATTATATTGGTTGGTTTTGCCATACATTGACATGAATCCGCCCTGGGTGTAGTTTTGACTGGATTTAATCCCTCCTCTTATTATAGCCCCTAGTCTCCTGTCTTCAGGCAGATGAAATAGAAAGAAACTAGTCCAATTAATGCTACATTTGTATGCTGCTCCCTAATCCCCCAAGAAAAATGTCCCCCTCTCTAATAATTGAATACAAATTGAAGGTGCTCAAATAGTGCTATCTCCTGTTACAAATTCATTAGTTGGTCAAACCCAGTCCTTAATTTTTATTCTATCGCTCTCTTCTCATGTGTTTCTATTACCTCCATTTTACTTTTGTGTGATTTTTAAAAGAGTCAGACATATTGGCTCCTGGCTTCTAGAACATCTTTGTTTATAGTGCACTTGATCCAGTGGCATTTACTGTCTTCAGAAACGGGATAATGATGTGGAATAAAATGTATTCTATTAAAAATATGACTCTTCTAAGATCTGTTGCTGTTTGGCTTTTGAAAATCAGCAGGTAAAATACATATTGACATTAAATGTGAGAATTTTGTCTCTTACTCATTAGTATGATAATGGTTTTATCAGGTAAGTTTTTTTTTAATTTTTTTTTTCAGTATTTTCATCAAGACAACTGTGGTGTTGGAAAAGACTCTTGAGAGTCCCCTGGACTGCAAGGAGATCAAACTAGTCAATCCTAAAGGAAATCAGTCCAGAATATTCATTGGAAGGACTGATGCTGAAGCTGAAGCTCCAATACTTTGGCCACCTGATGTAAAGAAATGACACATTGGAAAAGACCCTGATGCTGGGAAAGGTTGAAGGCGGGAGGAGAAAGGGACAACAGAGGATGAGATCATTGAATGACATCACCGACTCAATGGACATGAGTTTGAGTAAGCTCCAGGAGTTGGTGATGGACAGGGAAGCCTGGAGTGCTGCAGTCCATAGGGTCGCAAAGTGTCGGACATGGTTGAGTGACTGAACTGAACTGAACTGAACTACATCAAGATGAGTGATAAGCCAGACTTATCTGAAGTAGAGAAGTTTGACAGGTCCTAACTGAAGAAAACTAATACTAAAGAAAAAAACACTCTTCCCTCAAAGGAAAGTAAGTCATGGGGATTTTCTATTTGAGACAAACAATTGTGAAAATTAATAGGTTCTTTTAAATACATGCTTTAGTAAATTTTGCCACAAAGTAAACAATAGGGTACCAATTATTTAATGTAACTTTGCGTTAGTCATTTAGTCATTCAGTTGTGTCTGACTCTTTGTAACCCCATGCACTATAGTTCACCAGGGTTCCCTGTCCTTGGACTTCTCCAGGCAAGAATATTGGAGTGAATTGCTATTTCCTACTACAGGGGGTCTTCCCCACCCAGGGATCAAACCTGTGCCTCCTTCACTGCAGGCAGATTCTTTACCTTCTGAGCCACCAAGGAAGCCCAATGTAACATTTAAAAATAGCTAATTGTTGCCTTTTTACTTTGCTTATATAAGTAATCCTTGCAAAATAGGCCTTAGAAGTAATGGAATACAAAAACTGATTTTGTTGGAACATTACTAAGAATCACATTAAAATCAATCTTAAAATATTGGAAGTAACATTAGAAATGTAAGAGTTTTGTCCAATTTTGGCTATTTGTCATTTTTCTGCATCTAGTGTTTTGGGTCTTTTATCTCATCCATAAAGAATCATGCAAACTATGGTTTTGGCCTTCTCTACCTCACGACAGGATGAGGTGAGATAATCAGTTTAGATATTGGGTATACTCAAGTCTCCCAGGGATCAGGGGATCAGTTTGACCCTCCCCACTTACAGCCTGCTGGAGAAACTCCAAGCCAAGGGAAACATTTTGTCATATAGCGTTATCTGAAAGTTCCAAAGTTAGTCAAAATTTTCTGAAAAGTCTTACCTTTCTAATTGTATCAGTGCAGTTCAGTTCAGTCGTGTCCAGCTCTTTGCAACCCCATGAATCTCAGCACACCAGGCCTCCCTGTCCATCACCAATTCCCGGAGTTCACCCAAACTCATGTCCATCAAGTCGGTGATGCCACCCAGCCATCTAATCCTCTGTCGTCCCTGTCTCCTCCTGCCCCCATCCCTCCCAGCATCAGGGTCTTTTCCAGTGAGTCAACTCGTCGCATGAGGTGGCCAAAGTATTGGAGTTTCAGCTTTAGCATCAGTCCTTCCAATGAACACCCAGGACTGATCTTATTTAGGATGGACTGGTTGGATCTCCTTGCAGTCCAAGGGACTCTCAAGAGTCTTCTCCAACACCACAGTTCAAAAGCATCAATTCTTCGGCGATCAGCTTTCTTCACAGTCCAAATCTCACATCCATACATGACCACTGGAAAAACCATAGCCTTGACTAGATGGACCTTTGTTGGCAAAGTAATATCTCTGCTTTTTAATATGCTATCTAGGTTGGTCATAACTTTGCTTCCAAGAAGTAAGCGTCTTTCAATTTCATGGCTGCAATAGTGATAGATAATTCTGAAGAAAATGCTTCACTTGCCCCGCAGTCTCAGAGCAATCTGTGGAAAAAACGAAAACAGCATAGATTTTCCTCTCAAATGGGCAAAAAGAAATCTACAGTTGAGTCTAACAAATGTTTGATTCATTACATTGCACACACACATACATTACTGAGGATTTGTGGTTAGTGCCTTGGCATTCTAAATTTAAAGAAGGTACGGCGGCCTCCCTGGTGGCTCAGACAGTAAAGAATCCGCCTGCAATGGGGAGACTCAGGTTCGATCCCTGGTTTTGGAAGATCCCCTGGAGAAGGGAATGGCAATCCACTCCAGTATTCTTGCCTGGGAAATCTCATGTTCAGAAGAGCCTGGAGAGCTACAGGCCATGGGGTTGCAAAGAGTTGGACACGACTGAGTGGCTAACACTTTCTAATGGCAGCCTCCAATGATTTGGCAATGAGTTCTTTTGGAAAAAATTGAACTTTATCTTAGAAAATACCCTCATAATAATTTTTTTGTGTTTGATTTTTCCCCAGCTATCCAGCAGGAGAATGAGTGTGCTCAAACATTATAAAATGAGGACCTCCTCGCAAGAGCAAATTTCAACATTGAGTGTCTTGATTTTGGCAAACCTTTGTAGAGATTTTAGGTATCTTCTGATGTCCTCTCACCCATAACCCCTGGCTAAGAGGTCAGGGGTAGCCAATGTCCCCTCCCCTCATCTAAAAACTTCCATTGGTGCATAAATTCCAGCAGGCAGATGCTGTCAATAATCTCACAATTGATGATCTTTGTGTGTGTAGTCTGTACCTCCCCATAGGATAAGCTGCTTTTCACACTCTACAATGATTCCCTCTATTGTTTATAATCGTTCAGTTGCATGGTTTTGCATCTTCTCACAATTTATTTTCTTTTCTAATGAAGCAGTAAAATAATAATATAACCAATATGTTTATCATGGACTCCTGTGGTTAATTTCTGGTGGTCTTCTAAGGAATGAAAGTACACAAGGGTACTTTTCAGCCAAATAAAATGAGTGCAGGAAAGCTATTTTAGCAGATTTGGCTCACAGGAAAGGCCCCTTCTGTCCAGACCAAGTGGGTCCTGACTTGGGGATTGTGTGGCTGAACCACACCAACTCCATTTTGTCAGCTCCATCTTAGTCCACACAGTGCTAACTTCCCCCTTTATACAGGATTGAACTTTAGCCTAATTTACAAGAAGTGAGTCCAAGCCAGATGAGTACCCTATCAACTTTTGCCCTTGCCTTCATCTGATGTGAGACCTGCAAGAGTGCTTTTGCTGACATAAATGGTTAATGGTCATGAAACCCCTGAGGGGAGGAACCCCAATTCCAGTTGCTGCACCTGTGCTTCTGTCTTGGTAGTCAGATTCTACTTTTAGCTTTGGCCCCTTTAAATTCTTTTGTACCCTTTTTGGCAGTGTGCAGTGCAGCTTCGAATGCCTCTGAATTATCTGTCAACTCTATCCTTTGTGCTTGTATGTGATTTACCCACAGTGAACTTCATAATTGCACTTCATGGCATTGTTCCCTTTGTTTTTTTGATCTCAAAGTTCCATCTCAGTTTGCAGGATATCATTCAGTGCCTCCCAACAGGGATGCTAAGTGCTTTTCCTGAAAGTTGGAATTATAAAGATAGAGAGCCTTGGGAGAAGAGGTCATGTAGACTAGCCCTTTTGTCTCAGAAATGAGGAAATGAAAACAAAGGGTCTGACTTGATCTAAGGTGTATAAGGGCTGGAATTTTAGATGGACTCTTCTTGCTTTTTGGAAAGTGTTTTTTAACTAAGGTCAGGGGACATGAAAGGCTGGGGTTGGATTATGAGGGACAAGAGTCTCTTGCTAACACCCACTTTGCTAAGCACGTCACATCTTTTCATTGGGCATCAGCTCAGATATCTAATACCTGTTGATGAGCTGCAGCACAAGACTTCTTGTCTGGTTCTTGTCCTGAACAGAATTCACTGTTTTATGAACCAAGTATTTTTGGTGTTTGTGGTGAGCACAAGTGCTATGAACCGAATTGGCTCCCCTCCAAAAAATTAATATGTTGAAGCCCTAACCCCAAGTGTGACTAGATCTGGACATAGGGTATTTAGGTAATTAATTGAGATGGGGGAGAGGCATAATTGGATAGGACTGTGGCCATACCAGAAGAGGAAGAGATACCAGATCTTTCCCCTACATGTGAGGACCTAACAAGATGATGACCACTAGTAATACAGAGAGGTTTCATCAGAAACTGACACTGCTAGATCTTGATTTTAGCACTTCTATCCTCCAGAACTGTGAGAAAATGAACTTCTGTTGTTTATGCCACCTAGTCTACAGTATTTTGTTATGGCAAGCCTAGCTGACTAATATAATCAGGAATACATATAAATAGATGAGCCCAGATCACTGCCCTAAAACAATACATTTATCACTTGAAATTTATAAGAACCAATCACTATAATCCTACCAACTAGACATGTTAGCATTTAAGTGCCTAAGCATCCATACTGTGGTGTATTAATATTCATATATTTTCTGACTAAAGGGGATTAAAGTAAAGTAAGTAGCTCAGTTGTGTCTGACTCTTTGTGACCCCATGGGTTGTAGCCTACCAGGCTCCTCTCTCCATGGGATTCTCCAGGCAAGAATACTGGAGTGGGTTGCCATTTCCTTCTCTAGGTGATCTTCCCAACCCAGGGATCAAACCTGGGTCTCCCGCATTGCAGTCAGACGCTTTAACCTCTGAGCCACCAGGGCTATTTACAACCTGGAGTATTACCTTACCACTCCCTTCTAAGAGGTGACATTCTTGAATAATCAGTGGGTTTACAGGAAGTGAAAACTATGGTCTCTGCAATAGCAAAAACGTTCCTAAGCATGAAGGGGGTTGCAGGGTCACTTCTGCTCAAATATCAGTGAGGTGACACAATCATAGGTCTTAGAGTTGTTGCTGTTCATTTGCTAAGTTGAGTCTGATTCCTTGTGACCCATGGGTAATAGCATGGTAGGCTCATCTGTCCTCTACTATCTCCTAGAGTATGCTTAAATTCATGTCCATTGAGTCGGTGATGCCGTCTAACCATCTCCATTCTCTGCCACCTCCTTCTCCTTTTGCCTTCAATCTTTCCCAGCATCAGGGTTTTTACCAATGAGTCAGCTCTTCAGATCAGGTGGCCAAAGTATTGGAACTTCAGTTTCAGCATCAGTCCTTCCAATGAATATTCAGTGTTGATTTCATTTAGGATTGACTGGTTTGATCTTACAGTCCAAAGGACTCTCAAGAATTTTCTCCAGCAGCACAGATCAAAAGCACTAATTCTTTTGTGCTCAGCCTTCTTAATGGTCCAAATCTAACATCTGTACATGACTGCTAGAAAATCCGTAGCTTTGACTAGACTGACCTTTGTTGACAACGTGATGTCTCTGCTGTTTCATGCACTGGAATGCAAAAGTAAGGGCTAAGTGGAGTAACAGGCAAATTTGGCCTTGGAGTACAAAACGAAGCAGGTCAAAGGCTAACAGAGTTTTGCCAAGAGAATGCACTGGTCATACCAATCACAGTCTTCCAACAACACAAGCGAAGACTCTACACATGGATATCACCAGACGGCCAATACCAAAGTCAGATTGATTATATTATTTGAAGCCAAAGATGGAGAAGCTCTATACAGTTAGCAAAAACAATACCAGGAGCTGACTGTGGCTCAGATCATGAACTCCTTATTGCCAAATTCAGACTTAAATTGAAGAAAGTAGGGAAAACCACTAGACCATTCAGGTGTGACCTAAATCAAATATCTTATGACTATACAGTGGAAGTGAGAAATAGATTTAAGGGACTAGATATGATAGACAGAGTGCCTGATGAACTATGGATGGAGGTTCGTGACATTGAACAGGAGGCAAGGATCAAGACCATTCCCAAGAAAAAGAAACACAAAAAGTTAAATGGTTGTCTGACGAGGCCTTACAAATAGCTGAGAAAAGAAGAGAAGCTAAAGGCTTCTCTTGGCAAAACTCTGTTAGCCTTTTCCCTGCTTTATTTTGTAATCTGAGGCCAAACTTGCCTGTTACTCCAGGTATCTCTTGACTTCCTACTTTTGCATTCCAGTCCCCTATGATGAAAAGGACATCTTTGGGGGGGGGGTTAGTTATAAAAGGTCTTGTAGGTCATTATAGAACCATTCAACTTCATCTTCTTAGGCATTAGTAGTTGGAGCATAGACTGGGATGACTGTGATATTGAATGGTTTGTCTTGGTATGAACCGAGATCACTGTTGTTTTTGAAATTGCACACAAGTACTGCATTTCAGACTCTTTTGTTGACTATGAGGGCTACTTCATTTAATTCAGATAACCCATAGTAGTAGATATAATGGTCATCTGAATTAAATTCTCCCATTCTTGTCCATTTTAATTCACTGATTCCTAAATGAAGATGTTCATTCTTGTCATCTCCTTTTTGACCACTTACAATTTACCTAGATTCATGGACCTAACTTTTCGGGTTACTCTGCAATATTGTTTTTTACATCATTGGACTTTTACTTTCACCACCAGACACATCCACAACTGGGTGTCATTTCCACTTTGGTTCAGCCTCTTCATTCCTTCTGGAGCTATTTTTCTACTGTTCTCCAGTAGTATATTGGATCCCTACTGACCTGGGGGTTTCATCTTTCAGTGTAATATCTTTTTGCCTTTTCCTCCTGTTCATGGGGTTCTCAAAGGAAGAGTGCTGAAGGGGTTTGCCATTTCCTTCTTCAGTGGACCACGTTTTGTCAAACACTCCACCTTGACCATCTATCTTGGGTGGCATCATATTATATCTCTTGAAATAAAATATGCTTTCCTTCACAATGTGTAACTATTAATGTTTTGTTAGAAGCAAAATTAACTCTTCCTTGAAAGTTTAAGCAGATGCACCCTTGGAAGATTGCCATTTGGCAGATGGTAGCTCATTGATGACCTCCATTTCTTGAGTTGTTGTTTAAGTCCTTGTTTGATCAATTTCTATAATTTGTTTGGCTCATTTCTCTATGATTTTACAGTCTTACGTGTATAAATATTTTTGCATGTATTACAAAAGATTATTGAAAAGATTGTGTTTTTAAATTATTTCACACTTTATTTATATTTTTTCTGTCCCTAAGGAGGTTTCTTAGAGAATTAGGTGAATATATATTTTCCACCCATAGGTGTTCACCAGTTCTAGCCTTTGGAGTATTTTTAGAATCTAAGTATTATGAAGAAAGCAATATTAAACTTGGTACATGATTAAGGAGGCAGAGACATGGTCAACCCATACTCTAAGGTGGGCAACCTAATAATGGGAGTATAACAACAATTGAAGAATTTTTCCTCAAGGAATAAGTGGTCCAAGCCCCACATAAGTCTTTCCAGACTGGGGGCCCTGTACCAGGAAGATGAGCCCCCAGAATGCTTGGCTTTGTAGGTCAGTGAGGCTTACTTTCAGGAGAGCCAGAGGACTGTGGGAAATAGAGACTCTACACTTACAAGGTGCACAGAAAATCTTAACAAGCTTGGGAACCTATGACAGAAGCACCAATTTGAAAGAAGCCTGGGTTAAACCCATCTGCTGATCTTGGAGAGCCTCCTGGAGAGGTAGAAGGCAACTGGAGCTCAACATGGGGATATAGACATAGGTGGCAGCCATTTGGGGGAGCTGGTTCTACCACGTGGACCCTGGTGCTAGAGTGCCATTTTGTAATCCTCCTTCTAGCTTATTCTTGCTATAACCCAGACCTGACCAACACACCTTAGGTGTGGGATGCATTAGGCCAAACAAAACCCCAGGCAGAGATACAGACCCACCTGAAGTCTGCAGTTACCCCGGAACCCAGCTTTGGCCACACCAGGTCCTGGCTTCACATGCCTGTGGTCTAGAACTAGCTGCAGCACCAACCTCACCCATTAAGGGGTAGGAGATCAATCCTGGGTGTTCATTGGAAGGACTGATGCTAAAGCTGAAACTCCAATACTTTGGCCACCTCATGCGATGAGTTGACTCACTGGAAAAGACTGATGCTAGGAAGGATTGTGGGTGGGAGGAGATGGGGACGACAGAGAATGAGATGGCTGGATGGCATCACCGACTCGATGGACATGAGTTTGAGTGAACTCCGGGAGTTGGTGATGGACAGGGAGGCCTGGCGTGCTGTGATTCACGGGGTCGCAAAGAGTCGGACACGACTGAGCGACTGAACTGAACTGAACTGAACTGATGATCCCATGATACTCTGGACCTTAGTCCAGCTTACCAATGGGTTGAAACACCAGCTCCAGGACACTCAGGGCTATGCAGCCCACATTCCCAGGACCCAGCTCCACCTATCAGTGAGTTTGTGCTAGTCCTGGGAATCCCTGGGCCTCACCCTCCCCACAAGCAGGCCAAGACACAAACTCTGTGACCCATGGTCAGGGTGGTACCACAACCCACCAGTGGGGAGACACCAGCCCCAGAACCATCAGAACCGTTCATCCTGCCATATCAGGACCCATCCCACAACAAACCTGGCTGGTGCCTGACCCAGGATCCTGAGGATAACTTGGGCTGCTCAGCCAGTGCTGAGGACTAGAATTTGGCTGTACCTACCTATGGGCTGAAACCAGCTTCAGGACACGCCCAGGCCATGATTCCTCCCACCAGCAAGAGAAAACTGCATCTAGGACTCCCAGGCCTACAGCTATGCACACCAGATCTCCTCGGGATCATTGGAGTACAGATTTAGGATAAATGAGTACATTATCAGGGTTATTATTAATTATGTTTGTGGAATATTAGAAAAATCATTTTTTATATTCATTTATTTGGCTGCATCAGGTCTTAGTTGTGGCATGCAGGATCTAGTTCCCCAATCCGGGATCGAACCCAGGACCCCTCACTGGGAGTAGAGTGTCTCAGCCACTGGACCACCAGGGACACCCCCTAGAAAAATTTGAAGAAAGAATTAGAAAAAATTATACGGTTCACAATGATATCAGGAAAAACTTCCATCAAATCAACTGCAATTAAATTTTTCTGGATGGGACCTTGACATGGTCTTAAACAAGCAGAATATAGATTTGGGAGTGAAAAGCTCACTGCAGAGCCATCACAGATTCAAAACAGGACTGTGGACCCATAAGAAAACTAGTGTTTTACAAAATGACATAATTTCTGTTGTGTTTATTGTTGCTGCTTCAGTATCTCAGTGTCTGCCCATATGATATACAAATGTTTTTCAGAACTTTTCTGGCACGCTGGTCAGAAATATAAACTATGTATGAATTCCTGTGAATGATCTAGGATGCTTTTTTATTGTGCTAGGTGTGTTTCCCATTTAGTGAATCCAATAACCAAATACAGGCATTAATAAACCAGTGTTACAACTGCACCATATGGGTCATGAAGCAGAAATGCAAGGGTGAGTGACACACATGACATCTAGGAAGAAGGGAGGGGAAATGGGGTTCGATGTTAAAGACCCGAAGGAGAAATGAGAATATGTAATTTTTCACTTTTAGAGGGTGATTGAGTTTGAGTGAACTCCGGGAGTTGGTGATGGACAGGGAGGCCTGGCATCCTGTGATTCATGGGGTCGCGGAGAGTCGGACACGACTGAGCGACTGAACTGAACTGAGGAAAACAGACACCTAAACTGTAATCATGATCTAACAGCGTTAGCTACTGAAAATACAAATTAGAGCAAGGGCTTTACAGCTTAAATAACAAACTATAAGTTCCAACATTAGGAAAACAGTATTAATTCGACAAGCACACCCCATTCAAACGTTTTTCAACATTGTTTGTATTATAGAATTCATTGTAAAGCGTTAAGTGTTAATTGAAACACGTTGCAGAAATAGCTGAATTTGAAAGTTCAAGAAATAATTCCTGTTTCAGCCTTTCTGGTGATCTCTAGGGTCATTATCATTTTATTTACCTCTTTTATTCTCTAACTCTCTAAGAGATAGGATATAATGATCCAGAATTTTTATGTGAGAAATGACAGAAAAGTAAAGTGAAAAAACTGATAAGAAAAATCAAAGTTACCTCAATCAAACTTCTTTCAACATAACCCATATTCAGTATTATTTAATATACATAAATGAGAAACCAAAAATAGTACAAAAATATCAGTTTACCTCTCCAGATCCCTGAATTCTGAACTTACTATTCCTATATGCTCAGTTCAGTTCAGTCGCTCAGTCGTGTCTGATTCTTTCAGTTCAGTTCAGTTCAGTCGCTCAGTCGTGTCCAACTCTCCGCGACCCCATGAATCACAGCACGCCAGGCCTCCCTGTCCATCACCAACTCCCGGAGTTCACTCAAACTCATGTCCATCAAGTCGGTGATGCCATCCAGACATCTCATTCTCTGTCGTCCCCTTCTCCTCCTGCCCCCAATCCCTCCCAGTAACAGAGTCTTTTCCAATGAGTCAACTCTTCGCATTAGGTGGCCAAAGTATTGGAGTTTCAGCTTCAGCATCAGTCCTTCCAATGAACACCCAGGACTGATCTCCTTTAGAATGAACTGGTTGGATCTCCTTGCAGTCCAAGGGACTCTCAAGAGTCTTCTCCAACATCACACTTCAAAAGCATCATTACTTCAGCAATCAGACTTCTTCACAGTCCAACACTCACATCCATACATGACCATGGGAAAAACCATAGCCTTGACTAGACAGACCTTGGTTGGCAACGTAATGTCTCTGCTTTTTAATATGCTATCTAGGTTGGTCACAACTTTCCTTCCAAGGAGTAAGCGTCTTTTAACTTCATGGCTGCAATCACCATCTGCAGTGATTTTGGAGCCCAAAAAAATAAAGTCTGACACTGTTTCCACTGTTTCCCCATCTATTTCCCATGAAGTGATGGGACCAGATGCCATAATCTTAATTTTCTGAATGTTGAGCTTTAAGCCAACTTTTTCACTCTCCTCTTTCACTTTCATCAAGAGGCTTTTTAGTTTCTCTTCACTTTCTGCCATAAGGGTGGTGTCATCTGCATATCTGAGATTATTGATATTTCTCCCAGCAATCTTGATTCCAGCTTGTGCTTCTTCCAACCCAGCGTTTCTCATGATATATTCTGCATATAAGTTAAATAAGCAGGGTGACAATACACAGCCTTGATGTGTTCCTTTTCCTATTTGGAACCAGTCTGTTGTTCCATGTCCAGTTTTAACTGTTGCTTCCTGACCTGCATACAGGTTTCTCAAGAGGCAGATCAGGTAGTCTGGTATTCCCATCTCTTTCAGAATTTTCCACAGTTTATTGTGATCCACACAGTCAAAGGCTTTGGCATAGCCTATATGGCTCAGAGGTTAAAGCGTCTGCCTCCAATGCGGGAGACCCAGGTTCGATCCCTGGGTCAGGAAGATCCCCTGGAGAAGGAAACAATAACCCACTCCAGTATTCTTGCCTGGAGAATCCCATGGATGGAGAAGACTGCTAGGCTACAGTCCACGGGGTCGCAAAGAGTCGGACACGACTGAGAGACAGAACGGAACGGATATGCTCAGATTTACCCAATTCTAATTTTTCACCTTCTATTTCTTACCACATTTGAAAGAAAATCTACTGGGGTCAGTAGATTGACTTTACTGTGTGCAGGTTTGCAGACCCGAGTTTGGTTTGGTAACAATTTTGGTAACCCAGATTGGACAGCAACCCTGAGTGTGTATCTCATCCATGACACATCAACATCTGCTCAATGACAAGCCCTTGGGGCTGTCTCACAAATATTTTCAAGCAACTTTTGGATAGGATCAAAAAGCAGCCTAGATCTAGATTCGACATTCTGTTGGATGGGGCCCTTTCCCGATAGAGCTGGCTGCAAGCTCTAGTGTATCCAAAAGCTAACACTGGTTCACTGGTGAGTGGGGCTGGGTCCTGGCACAGCTGGCTGAGGAGTCCAAGGTATCCCAGAGCTGGTGCTGACCTGCTGGTGGGTGGGACTGAGGCCCAGGCTGTCACAGGGCTACTAGCCTCTCCATGGTGGTTAGGGCTGGGTCCTGGGGCTCTGACTACAGGACCCTGGTGCTCCAGGTCTAGTGCCTGTGATCTCATGTGTGTGGACAGATCCTAGGCACTCTGGTTGATAGGGTTGTGTCCAGTGGCACCTGTGGGCTCAAGAGATCATAAGGCAGACTGGCTATTGGTGGATGGGCCTATGTCTCTGCCTGGCTAGTTACCTGATGTGAGACATTCAATCCTGGTGTCTATAGGCTGGTGGTCAGGATCAAGGCTCAGTCCTGAGGCTTATAAGCCAGGGGGAAGATGTCAAAACGATACTTGCCATCACCAGTGTCCATGTGGTAAAAAAAGCTTTCCAAAATGGATACCAACAGTATCTATGTCCCCAGAAATAGCTCCTGTTTCTCCCTACCTCTCCAGGAGACACTCCAAGATCAGTAGGTGAGTCTGACTCGGGCTCCTTTCAAACGACTGCTTCTGTCCTGTCTCTATTTTATTGATTTCTTCTCTGATCTTTATTATTTCCTTCCTTCTGCTGACCCTGGGCTTGGCTTGTTCTTTTTCTAATTCCTTTAGGTGGTAGGTTAGATTCTTTATTGGAGATGTTCCTTGGTTTTTGAGGTAGGCCTGTATGGCTATAAGCATCCCTCTTAGAACTGCTTTTGCTGCATCCCATAGGTTTGGAAAGATGTGTGTTTATTTTCATTTGTCTCCAGGTATTTTCTAACTTCCACTTTGATTTCTTCACTGATCCATTGGTTTTTATCCTATCATATTCTTTTCTGTCCATCTGTTTGTGGTTTTTGCATTTTCTTTATGTAATTATTTTCTAATTTCATACAGTGTTGTTAGAGAAAATGCTTGGTACAATTTCTGTTCTCTTAAGTTTGTTGAGATTTGGGTCTTTTGTGGCATAGCATGTGGTCTATTCTGGATGATGTTCCATGTGCACTTGAAAAGAATGTGTATTCTGCTGCTTTTGGATGGAATGTTGTGTTTATTACATCCAACTGGAGGAACATGACATTGAAGGCCACTGCTGTCTCCTTCTTGATTTTCTATCTAAATTATCTGTCTATTGCTGTAAATAAGGTGTTAAACATTATTGTATTCTTATAAATTTCTTCCAAGAAATTTTAAACAGAAGATACACTGCTGTATGGAGAATTGTTGTGTTAGAAAATAGATGAAAGAAATTATATAGAATACCTCACAGAAAGGTAAATGAAGTAAAAGATTAAAGAGATGCCGAGACTTAAGAAATGGGCTAAGGAGTAATTAAGTGAATCTTGTAGGCATGCCAGAAGTGGTAACCTGGTTAAGTTTTAGAATAATAATATTCACAGAGATAAAGTTGATACTTTTCCAGAATTTAGGAAGGATATGTTTCCATAGATTCAGGAAGCACACCTGGACGCATCATAGTAAAGCTACAGACAAAGTTAGAATATAGATTATAATAGCAAACAAAAGACACATTGCCTGCAGAGCCATGCCAAAGAGTGTGACAGCAAATCTTCTTTCATAAACAAATGGTAGAAGAAAGCAAGTAGTAAGAGCCACCCACGTAGTGTTGCATTCGTAGCCCAAGTGTCATGATAAGGCTTTGATAGACTCAAAGATGGACCACTCAGAACACCACAACAAGGACAGACTTACTGCTATTCCTTAGTCATAAGCCACATCAGGTGTACCTCAGCTGCACAGAGCTGCATTGAACTTCTCGAGTCAGCCCACTTCTAAGGACTCAATAAGGAGGTGGTATAAAGTTCTGACTCTGTTGGGCCAGTGTGAAGTGACTTTAATGGCTCATTTTACCTTCAGAATTCAGTATGGGATCAGAAAATAACTTCGGAGAGTCAACATTAGATATGCACTTCTTCCTCTGCCCACACCTGTCTTCTTCCCATCCCTTTCTCCAGCAATGAGAGTGCATAAATGTCCTGCACATGAAAGACCGTATCATTCTTAGAACTTAATTTGGAAAAAAAGACATTGGAGACAACATGAAAAATCATGATATTTACAACAATAGACACTATTGTTAGGGAAATTATATTAAGTCTTGTTTAGGCTTCAGAGACAAAGAAGAACAGGCCTCTGACTTTGCTTCTGACCTACCAGGACACTGCCCTGACTACTACTGTGGGTGTCAGCAACAGCTGCTGTGAGTGTGGAAGAGAATCTATTATCTATTGTGTAATAGATAGGAAGAGAATCTTGGAATTTAAATCCCTTGGGGGAGGTCTGGCCAACCACTCCCTGGATTTAGCAACATTCCAAGATTGGTAGAACAAAGCAAACAGTACTGGAAAATATTTGCAAAATGCCAGAGCTGTAGTTTTGCTCACATATTGATGATGATAATCACTTTGCAGCCTGGGATTTTAAGGGAGGAAGCTGTCACTGCAATCTTTGAAGTCTCACCCATGGAGTGGAAGTGCTACCTGGGACCTTTTTCCAATTGTAACTCCAGATGTGCTGTGTCACCGGCCTTCCCAACTCTGCTTAAGTCTGGATGTTAGTCAAAATCCAATTTGGTATCCTCTGCTCTATTTCTCTCTTTTTTTAATGTTAGTATATTGCAAGCAAGTTATTCTCCAATAAATACTTGTATTATTTATTTGTACATAACAAGTGGCTTATTTTGTTAACAAATCCTTTGAACCTGAGATGAAAGTGAAAACTTACAACAAAACAACTATGGTAAAGGAACTTCCAAGGAACATTTGTCACTTCTGGTATGCCAAGGAGATGTGTTTTCTTAGTCCATTTCTTAGATTTCTTGACCTCCATTTAATCCTTTTATACTCTTCATGAAGTATTTTGTAGTATTTCTTTCATCTATCTTCTACGTCTTATATTATCTCTCCATTTGTGTCTCAGCTGTTTAAAATTCCTTTACTCGTCTATTCCAGTGGTTATGATGTTCAGTACTAGAAAGCTTATTTGCCTTTTGATAATTAGCTATTTATTACTCATGTTTTATGTATCTTATCATCTATTTAAATATGTTAAGTATATTTTTTGTACTTTGTATCTGATTATAACTCTTTACAGGTTTCCATCTTGGTTTATTGTTTATACTGATGCTGTCATTTTGGAGGGGGAAGTTGTATTTGTTTCAGTCAGTCAGTCAGTTCAGTCGCTCAGTCCTGTCCGACTCTCCGCGACCCCATGAATCACAGCACGCCAGGCCTCCCTGTCCATCACCAACTCCCGAAGTACACTCAAACTCATGTCCACAGAGTCGGTGATGCCATCCAGCCATCTCATTCTCCGTCGTCCCCTTCTCTTCCCGCCCCCAACCTTTCCCAGCATCAGAGTCTTTTCCAGTGAGTCAACTCGTCGCATGAGGTGGCCAAAGTATTGCAGTTTCGTATTTGTTTAGGGGGGCTTTAATTGTAGGAATACTTGTAGAAGCCTCAATTAGGGTTAAGCTCCTCTATACTCAATTAGATTTGCATTTGCCATATATATGAGTTTGCAAACAGAAATTACTTGGGCCATGCTGATAGTATTAATTAGAATACCAAAGCTACATCAGGGCACTCTTTTGGTTACAAATTTTTAGGCAACATTTTATTCCTCACCCATAGCTAAGGACAAAAATTAGAATTTTCTTTGGTCCTTCCTTTCTTATGAGAAAGAAAGTCCAGTTTTTCACTATGGGTATAGTCAATTAATCATTTAGAATTATGTGTGTGTCTGTTGTCCATTGATTTGAGTCACGTTTCAAGCACATCTGAGTATTTAAAATACTGTTTAGCATAACTTTGTATATTACAATTTATAATGGGAAGATTTTAAATTTTTTACACAATTTCCAAATGTGAAATGTAAATATCCCTTAAAAATATAAATCATCCTAAGATCACTCAGTGATAATCACACCCGATACCTAAGCTACACTACAAAGTTCCAGGCAATCTTCACACCATACCTGGTGCTGAAAGAGGCCTCTTTTCTTATGGAGCAGTCCAGCAGGACAGACTGACCATTTCCATGGTAGCCCTATGTCCTCAAACAGCAAGGCAGAAGGACATTCCTTCTTAAAACTTAGCTCTGTAATTGGTATAATATAATTTCCACCGTATTTTATTCATTGCTCAAAATAATCACAGGCTTCATCATCTCAAGAGGAGGGGGAAACAGACAAGACCTCTCATTGGAAGGAGTATTCAGGGATGAGCTATACTCCTGAATCTAATAGCCACTGAAATCAAAGACAAGCTTCTTGAGATGTTTTTGGGTGCCATACACAGGGTATGGCCATAGGAATAAGTGTTTTGTTCACTATACTATGGTGATTGTCTTAGGATTGGTTTGCTCTTTACTTCACCAGGAGAGGGGCACCTACTACTTAGTGGAATCTTACACTGCATGCCACAGCTTTCACACCAAAGTGGACTGAAAATTCCAACCACTATAAACATCCTCTCCCACTTGTAGGGCCATTTATATAGACAAAGAAACATACAGGTAGACAGCAAGGAGAATGTAAGTACAGATTTCTTAGTGAAAGGAACTCAGACAAACCTGGTCTGAATATCTAATTTTTCTGACTTAGGGACACAGAGTTTTCTCATATACCTCATGGTCCTCGTCTTTTTCGGTCCTCCAACATCTGACATTATAGCTGTAATCCATCCTTCTCAATTGTGAAAAGTGCATTTCCACAGAGTCATAAACAGGGCAGGTTTGAGGAGAGTGAAAAACATAAGAAGCTGTCCTTGCATGATATTAGAGTGTGGTTAAGGGAAATACTTCATTAACCATTCTTCACTTGAATTAATTTCAAAATGGAGATTTGGGATCATTGAAGGTTATTCTTTTATATTGAGATATTTCCTATCAAGCAGGTTCATCAAAAGAAGCATGGTTTCTGTTATCCTCTGATAGAATCACTCAAAGGCAAAATCATGCCTAATGGATCAGACACTGAAGTGAGATTCATGGAATCACCTGGATCCTGGTGTCAGTTCTAATTCAGTAACTATGTGGCTCTGGGTAATGCCCTTTACCTACCAGAATATGATAAAGGACTCTGATTTTTCAGACGGATATATTACACAAGCCAGGCTATTTACTTCCACAAGCACAGTAACCTAATATATTACTCCTACTTAAAACAAATTTCCCTCAGGTGCATGACAAAATACCTGCTCAAGCATCAGGCCCACCACACTATATGATTTCTGCTTATCTTCACTTCTCAAAGATTGATGAATTTCACAATGCCTTTGTATAGAGGAATACTGCAGTTATTTCTGCAGTAGTTTGAACTGAACGAATTTCAGCTCTCGTTTATGTTTTACAATAAATTCTGTCATACAGATTATGTTGGAAAAAATTTGAACTGTTTCCCTAGGGTTTAAACTTATAGTTTGTTATTTAAGCAGAAAATCCTTGTCCTAACTTTTATTTGCAATAGCCAACACCATTAGATCATGATTATTCATTAAGTGACTGTGTTCTTCAATCACCCTCTGAAGTGAACAATTATATATGCTCATTTCCCCTCTTGGTCTTCAACACTGAACCCCATTGTCCCTCCCTCCTTCCTAGGTGTCAAGTGTCAGTCACCCATGCACTTCTGTCTTCATGGCCTACATGGTACAGTTGTAAAACTGGTTTCCTAATGCCTGTATTTGATTATTGGATTCACTAAATGTAAAACACACCCAGCCCAAGAAAAATATGCTAGTGGGTTAGGTTTCTTACAGAATTCATACATAATAGCAACGGACAAGTATTGCTTGGAACAATATTCGTATGTCATATGGGTAAACACGGGGATATTGAAAGCAAAAACAATGAGCAAAATAGAAATGAAATAATTCTGTGAAATGCTGTCTCTTTCCTATGGGTCTACAGTTCCCTTTTCAAAAATGCAATGGCTCTGAAATTAGCTTTTCCTTTCCAAAATTATATTCAGGTTGTCTACAATCATCTCAAGGTCCGGCCTAGAGATATTTTCTTAACATTGCTTTGGTGGAAGATTTTCCTGGTCTCCTTGGGAATCATATTCTTTTAAAAAAAATTCTCTCATAAGATTTCTCTAATTTTCCACAAAATACTAAATAATATTCTTGACAATGAGGCTCATTTATCCTAAATATTTACTGCATTGACCAAAGAGAGCCCTGGAGGTATAATAGCTCATCAGAATTCTTCCATATTAGACCGGAAAATACAGACCTTCATTGCCCGTTTTGGAATAGGTATTGTCCACTTCATACCTGTATTACTAAAGGAGGCTCTCTCTAGTATCTTGCCCCAGGACCTCAATTCTTTTTTTTTTTAATTCTAATCCTTGTTTTTTTCAGTTTTATTAATTTACTTTACAATATTGTATTGGTTTTGCCATACACTGACTTGAACCCTCCATGGGTGTACATGTGTTCCCCATCCTGAACCCCTGTCCCACATCCATCCCCATCCCATCCTTCTGGGTCATCCCAGTACACCAGCCCCGAGCACCCTGTATCATACATCGAACCTAGACTGGTGATCTGTTTCACATATGATAATTTATATGTTTCAATGCCATTCTCCCATATCATTATACCGTTGCCCTCTCCCACAGAGTCCAAAAGACTGTTCTATACATCTGTGTCTCTTTTGCTGTCTCCTATACAAGGTTATCATTACCATCTTTCTAAATTTCATATATACACGTTAGTATACTGAATTGGTGTTTTTCTTTCTGGCTTACTTCACTCTATATAATAGGCTCCAGTTTCATCCACCTCATTAGAACTGATTCAAATGTATTCTTTTTAATGGCTGAGTAATACTCCATTGTGTATATGTACCACAGCTTTCTTATCCACTCATCTGCAGATGTACATCTAGGTTGCTTCCATGTCCTGGCTATTGTAAACAGTGCTGAGATGAACATTGGGGTACACGTGTCTCTTTCAATTCTGGCTTCCTCAGTGTGTATGCCCAGCAATGGGATTGCTGGGTCATATGGCAGTTCTATTTCCAGTTTTTAAGGAATCTCCATACTGTTCTCCATAGTGGCTGTACTAGTTTGCATTCCCACCAACAGTGTTAGAGGGTTCCCTTTTCTCCACACCTTCTCCAGCTTGTAGACTTTTGGATAGCAGCCATTCTGACTGGCATGAAATGAGGACCTTAATTCTTTTTCTTTATCTCATGAGGTTCTGCCAGTTTAAAG